>NC_086448.1:130800569-130915569 GCF_028390025.1 Pseudophryne corroboree
TACCAGTGACGCTTACACACACACACACACACAAGTACCGCCCCCTGTACCAGTGACGCTTACACACACACACACACACACACACACACACAAGTACCGCCCCCCTGTACCAGTGACGCTTACACACAAGTACCGCCCCCCTGTACCAGTGACGCTTACACACACATACAAGTACCGCCCCCCTGTACCAGTGACGCTTACACACATACAAGTACCGCCCCCCTGTACCAGTGACGCTTACACACATACAAGTACCGCCCCCCTGTACCAGTGACGCTTACACACATACAAGTACCGCCCCCCTGTACCAGTGACGCTTACACACATACAAGTACCGCCCCCCTGTACCAGTGACGCTTACACACACACACACACACAAGTACCGCCCCCCTGTACCAGTGACGCTTACACACATACAAGTACCGCCCCCCTGTACCAGTGACGCTTACACACACACACACACACAAGTACCGCCCCCCTGTACCAGTGACGCTTACACACATACAAGTACCGCCCCCCTGTACCAGTGACGCTTACACACACACACACACACACAAGTACCGCCCCCCTGTACCAGTGACGCTTACACACACACACACACAAGTACCGCCCCCTGTACCAGTGACGCTTACACACACACACACACAAGTACCGCCCCCCTGTACCAGTGACGCTTACACACACACACACACAAGTACCGCCCCCCTGTACCAGTGACGCTTACACACACACACACACAAGTACCGCCCCCCTGTACCAGTGACGCTTACACACACACACACACAAGTACCGCCCCCCTGTACCAGTGACGCTTACACACACAAGTACCGCCCCCCTGTACCAGTGACGCTTACACACACACACACAAGTACCGCCCCCCTGTACCAGTGACGCTTACACACACACACACAAGTACCGCCCCCCTGTACCAGTGACGCTTACACACACACACACACACACACACACAAGTACCGCCCCCATGTACCAGTGACGCTTACACACACGTTTTCCAGACACTTAACTAATGAAGTCTGGCTGGCCGTAGCTGTAGCAGCTCATCCTCTTGCTGCAGCATGGTCCTGCGTAGCTCCGCCCCTTACTCCCATCTAGCTCTGCCCACTTTGGCTCCCTCGTGGCCACTGGATGTCACACAGTGGAGGGGAGGGGGGAGAAGGTTTTGTGCTGGCGGCGCCGAGGGGGAGAAAAGGTTTTGTGCTTCCGGTGCCGCTGCATGTGCGGCAGCAGCAGGGATAGCAGCAGAAGCTCAGCACAGGGATGCAGAGCAGGGAGAACGTCTCTCCTTCCTGGTGCCTCCCTGCACTGCATCCCTTTGCTGAGCGGCTAGTGCCAGACCTGTGTGCAGTGTCACTGACACTGCACAGCACTCACCTTTTACATTGATTCAACCAGTTACTCAGTTCTGCCAGCCAGTCTCTATTGTTAGCACCAGTGACCCAACGCACCATATTACAGGGAAGTAGACACACTAAATAAACTACAGCTCCCAGCAGCCCTTAGCGCCGAAGCATTCCGCCCCTTAGGGCTGCTGGGAGCTGTAGTTAATTGAGTGCATCTTTTTCCCTGTAATGTGGCGTGTTGGGACACCGGTGCTAACAATAGTGACTGCCTATTGTGCGAGTCTCCGGTAGAGCCACTCCCAAAGGGAGGACAGCAGCTTAGCTGCTGACAGGAGGAGAAGCAGGGTAAGCATTACTCACCCCTTCCCCACTCACAGTACCTCTGGACCCCATCCGTGGCACCCCCACACCCCCCTCCAGCACCCGCGGTAGTTCCGGGCCCCCTCCCCCACCTGCAGCAACCCCGCCCCCGCCACACCACCGCATCTGCCCTTCCCCCACCCGAGACACTCCCGCAACTGCTCCTCCCCCACCCACAGTGGCTCCGGCCCACCACCTATGGCACCCACGCACCCTCTCCCACCTGTGGCACCACCACACCAGCCCCTCCCGCGTCACCCCAGGGTACCATCCACATCTTCCCCGCACCTGTCACTCCCCCAACCAAAGCACCTACTATGTGATTCATCAGGCCCTGTGTGCGCTGTTCGCGCCGTTGCAAGGGGCTTTGACCCCTTAACCATTGCACGCCCTTTGTCCGTGCTATATTTAACTACTCTCACAATTATGATTGGATGTAATACTCAATATAATAAAAATATTGCATGCCACAAGGGTGTGCAAGGGTTAAGGGGGCGTAGCCCATTACGACGTTGTGAAGAGCGCCCATAGGGCGCGATGAATCACCTAGTATAAATATATATATCTATCCCCTAGTCCAGTGCAGTTTTATTTTCTTCAAATAATTATCTGCATTGTCATGGACTGTGCCTGTATCTGCTGTGTGGATTTCACTTTCAGTGTATCCCAGCTTTAGCTATCACTGTGTTCTGTACGCTAAGGGACTAGGTGCGTCTGGCTATTAGATATAGAGAATATGTATATATGAAAGTCTTGTAGGATCTGTGTAATGTGCCATACATCTCCCAGTCAGTCTGCAGCTCCTGTAACCAATCAAGAGCCACCCTGGGTGGTCTCAACTGTGTGCTCAATCTGCTTATGACACAACTTATGCCCCCTATAGGACCTCCTGTGCTATTGCAGCCACATTGTCCCTATGGTAAATCCACCTTGGGTGGATAACTTGTCTGCCCAGTTGCAGCAATTGAATCAATCCTTGGTTAGAAATAAAACTGCCCCAAGCCACTTGTGTCACGGGGTCATCTAAGCAGACTACTTCCTCCTCACAATCCACTAATCTCTCAGAAGATTCTTCTGATGAGGATGGGGAGTATACTGCCCCATCAGACACTGACTGTTTATTCTGATGAATCTACTACTCGAGTTGATGTCCCTGGCTTAGTGGTTGCTACTAAGCAGATCCTACAGATCACTGAAGATTCCACTACACTGTTTTTAACGTCAGACGGTAACTAAAACATTACTGCATTCTCACCATTTGGTGGACATGCGTCAGGAACCCTGGGTTTCTCCAGGAAAAATTCCCACCATCTAAAAGGATGGTAGCTCACTATCCTCTCACCTCAGTTATTAAGTGATAAAATTCGCCGCTGGTGGATTCCCATGTCACCCACCTCGTGTCATCTACTCTGCCTGTCACTACACTGAAGGAGCTGACAGATAAGCGTGTGGAGGGATGCCTGAAGTCTATTTACTCCCTTACAAGGTGCTGTACATAGACCCACTATAGCAGCCTCCTGGGCTGCAAAAGGAATTGGAGGAAGAGCTGCCTCAGGATATATCGGGACATGGCCAGACAATACTTGTCTCTTATTACCACAGCCACCTATTACATTCAGGAGGTGTCCTCTGAGGCAGGTGTGTTGGCGGCTAAGGCATCGACCATGTGCATCCTGGCTTGCTGTATTCTTTGGTTGAGGTCATGGAAGGTGGACCTGGACTCCAAAAAGACTTAGGAGGTACTCCTTTTTAATGGGGACATCCTATTTAGGGAAGATCTCAAAATTGTGACTGACTTAGCGCCTGCTAAGACTGCTTTTCTCCTAAATACTAATCCTTCTGCACAGAAGGCAAAAGGTACTACTTTTCGCTCTTTGATCTCAAAGGAAAGCAAAGGGTCGGGCTTAACAGACAGTCTCATGCTCCCAAAACCACTAACCGTAAGGCAAAACAATCCTGGGCTGCCAGTCAGCCTGCTTCTAAACATGTCAAGCCTGCTGCATGATGGGGCGGGCCTGCCCATGTGGGACCCCAGGGTGGGAGGCAGGCCCAGTCTGGTTAAAGAAAAGAAGGAACGGCTGTGCAAGAAGTGGAAGAACAATTGGCAATACTTAATGGGGAATAATTAATAAGAGCTGACGTATAATAAAGGAAAGTTTTATATTAATAACATTAATTAAGACAATTATAGTCTAGATATAAAATTCAATAAAAACATATAAGCAAAGTTTAAATGTATTAACACCTTGATCATAAGATATGTGAGCTGCAGATCTCAGTCTGCTTAATGAAAATGGAAACCACAGTCGAGGGTTAATTTATAACAGATGTCCACAGTTCCAAATATACAGCCAATCAATATGTGGCTGATAATGTTGTAGAGAATTTCACAGGCAGGTGGGTGACTGAATAAATATGGATTGGATTACCTCTCCTAGGGCTGGACCGTACCGAGCGTCCTTGGTATTGCGGTCCTGCAATGCCCAGTGTCCGTCTGCGCGGCAAGGAGATGAATGTGTGGTAACCAGACAACCAACGGTAAGGTGCAGTTTCAGACGCGTTCTGAAGAAAGATGTCAGCAGCCATGTATGGGGCCAGAAAGCCAGAGAGCTCTGCGGGTAACTCACTGCCTGTCAGGAACAGTCTCCACGATGTGCTGAGAAGAATGACTGGCGGCCGTATATTGAGCCGAGATGTAAGGCCGGTGTGGAGCCGGAATGTCTGTGGCTCAGTAGATAGCTTGAGCTGAGATATGAGGCCGATAAGGAGCCGGGATGTCTGTGGCTCAGTAAGCAGCTTGCTACCTTATGGATAAAACGATCAAGGTGTGCAAAGAGGCGGGGTACTGACGCGTTTCGTCACAAATCATGTGACTTTGTCAAAGGTATCAGTCTGGTTAAAGACTACTTCAGATGCATGGGTGTGAAAAGTTGTCTCTCACGGTTATGCATTGTCTTTCAAGAGACGACCCCCTCACCAGTTCTGTACAACTGTTATCCCTTTGGATCCGTTGAAGGTGCAAGCTCTACACCTGGTTGTGCGTTCCCTCCTGGATACAGGAGTGGTGTTGCTGGTACCTCTGTTCCAGAGAGGTAGAGGATACTACTCGACCCTGTTTGTATTCCCGAAACCCAATGGGTCTTTCCAGCCTATACTCAACCTCAAATCACTGAACAAGTTTGAGTGTCCAAGTTCCATATAGAAACACTGTGCTCAATTGTACTGGCCGGGTTCACTACAATATGCCGGCAGTCGGGCTCCCGGCACCCAGCATACCGGCGCCGGGAGCCTGACCGCCGGCTTACCGACAGTGTGGCGAGCGCAAATGAGCCCCTTGCGAGCTCGCTGCGCTCGCCACACTACGGGCATGGTGGCACGCTACGCGCGCCACACTATTTTATTCTCCCTCCAGGTGGGTCCACGAGGGAGAATAAGTGCCGGTATGCCGGCAGCCGGCATACTGAAGACCACCCGTACTGGCCATGGAACCTGGAGACTATATGGTATCCTGGGATACACCTATTGCCATATCGCATCAGCAATATCTGCGGTTTGCTATTGGCAACTTTCACTATACATTCCAGGCTCTGCCGTTTGGACTGGCCACGGCCCCTCGGATATTCACCAAGGTTATGGCCGTGATGACTGTTCATCTCCGTCACCAGAGAGTCGGGATCCTGCCGTGTCTAGATGACTTGCTGATTCTGGCAAATTCCCAAGATGTCCTCCTCAGTCAACTACAACTGACTGTAAACTTCCTACAAGCCACTGGTGGCTCAACAACTGGAAGAAGTCCTCGCTGGTCCCTGCTCGGAGCATGGTGCACCTGGGGGCACTACTGGACACTGTCAACGGCTGTTTCTGTCTCCACAGAAGGTTCTGAAACTTAAGGACAGGACCAGGTACTAGGCCACATGGTGTCTGCTTTCAACTTTGTGGAGTAAGCTCTATTTCATTCCGACCCTCTGTAGAGGTTAATACTTTCCACGTGGGACGGCCTACATCATTGGATCAGGTCTCACATGATCTCCTTGACTCCAGAGGTTCGTCTGCCACTGACCTGGTGGCTACGGGAACAGCAGTTAAGCAGGGGCTGTCCCTTCTGGGTCCTACTGACTACGCCAGTCTGAAGGGTTGGGGCATGGTTTTGGAGCAACACTCTTTCCAGGGTCTGACCATGGAGGAATCACTCCTCCCGATAAACATTCTGGAATTGCGGGAGGTGTTCAATGCTTTGTCTTTCACCCTGTCTCTGATACAGAACAGGCCTGTTCTGTCAGACAGTGCCACCGCAGTGGCGTACATAAACCATCAAGGTGGCACTCGAAGCCGCATGGCAATGATGGAAGTGTCAAATTCTTTGGTGGAACGCCATCTGCCAGCAATATCGGCAGTATTCATTCCAGGAGTCCTCAACTGGGAAGCGAATTTCCTCAGTCAGGATGTGCACACCGGAGAGTGGAGTCTTCATCAGGAAGTCTTTCAACGCTAGTGGAGAATTGGGGCCTAGCAGATGTAGACCTGATGGCATCTCGACACAATCACAAAGTTCCGGTCTTCGGATTAAGAACCAGGGATCCTCAAGCATCGTTCATGAAGGCACTGGCAATTCCATGGACCTTTTGGCTGCCCTACGTATTCCCTCCAGTGTCGCTCCAGCCCAGGGTACTACAGAAGTTCAAACAAGGAGGAAAACGGTCTAGTCGCTCCAGCATGACCCAGACTGCATTGGTTCTCAGACCTGCAGGGTTTATCGATAGAGCGTCCTCTTCTACTTCCTCAACTCCCAGACCTCCTTGTTCAGGGCCCTTGTGTCTACCTAGACCTGGTCAGACTGGCTTTGATGGTGTGGCTCTTGAAGCTTCACTCCGAAGGGCCAAAGGATTCTGAGGCGGTTATCCAAACCTATGCTGAAGGCCTGCAAACTGGCATCTGCGCGGAGCTATTACAGGTTCTGAAATTCTTACTTCACCTGGTGTGCTGCTAAGAAATACGATGCTCACAAATTCAGTACTTCTAGACTTCTGGCTTTTCTACAACAAGGCCTGGATTTAGGTCTTTGTCTGGCCTCCCTCAAGGCTCTGCTTTGTCGGTGTGGTTTCAGAAAAATTGCGTCTATTCCTGACTTTCATACTTCACTCAGGGTGTTTTACGGATTCAGCCTCCTGTGGCTCCATGGAGCCAATCTGTTGGCCTGAATGCACTGCAATAGTCTCCATTTGAACCTTGAGTCAGTGGACCTTTAAATGTCTTGCGCTCAAGGTCTTGTTCCTACTGGCTATTGCTTCTGCTAGGATGGTGTCAAACCTAGGCGCTCTGTCCTGTCATCCACCCTTTCTGATATTTCACCGTGACCGAGCGGTTCTGAGAACTCGCCCTGGTTATTTGCCTAAGGTGGTGTCATCTTTCCACCTTTAACCAAGAGATTGTGGTTCTGGCCTTTATCTCTTCTGATTTATCCTCCAAAGAGCGGTCTTTGGATGTGGGAAGGGCTCTCTGTATTTATGTGGAAAGGACTGCCTCTGTCAGGAGGTCAGATGCCCTTTTTGTACTGTTTGGTTTTCACAAATGTGGCTGGCCTGCGAATAAGCAAACCTTGGCCAGATGGATTAGAATGGTGATTGCACTAGCCTATACGCAGGCTGGACCTCCAGCTCCTGCTGCTTTCAAAGCCTATTCTACTTAGTCTGTTGGACCTTCTTGGGCGGGCCGCCAAGGTGCGTCCGCTGAACAATTGTGCAAGGCAGCTACGTGGTCTTCAGTGAACACATTTCATTAGGTTCTATGCCTTCGATACTTCCACCTCCCAGGATGCTTCCTTCGGACGCCGGGTTTCTCTACGGCCCATCCCCTCCCATAAGCAACTGCTTTAGGACATCCCCGATTTTTCCCTGTGGAAACCAATGTACCCCGCTGCAGAAAAGGAGATTTATGGTAGACTTACCATGGTTAAATCTTTCTGCAAGGTACACTGGTTCCACAGGGCGCCCACCCTGACGCACGTAGCTTCTATGGGGTTTTTTGTACGGCATTAGCCGCTAGTCCCTTCTCCTGTCGTTAGAACGTGGTTCTATGTGACATCTACCTTCTTTTACCTGCTCCTGCATTAGACTGGTTAACAAAACTTAGCTTACAGTGCCTGGAGGTGGGGTTATAGAGGAGGCCCCAATGCATCCTGGGACAGTCTAAAGCATTTGCCTGTTAGTGCCTGGATCAAGATCCATCTCGACACCCCGTTATTTCCCTGTGGAAACCAATGTACCTCGCAGCAAGATTTAACCATGGCAAATCTGCCACAAATCTTTCTAAACAGTAATGTGCTGCATAAACTGTCCATCAGATGGCGGCGTAACAGTCTAGAGCTCAGTCCTTAAGTTTCAACCTAGAAATGTGTAAACCCTTAAATTTAGTGTCTGCTGCTCAAAGGAGAAGTCCTACTCCCTTTTATATATCCTGTCTAGCATTCACAGTACAACTGCAGGGTAGGGGTAGCAAGCAGGGTTAGCAGTCTCAGTTCATTAGATAAGCATGAAGAAGTTCCTTTTGGTATCAGCAGAGGAAAAAGGAAGAAGTTCAAGCAGTAAATTATAATAGCACAGTTCACTCTCAGTGGTGCAGCATGCAAGCAACTCAAGAGCAAGTAGGATAAGATGCTATTTGATTAGTTAGTGGTCACAATCATGCAATTGTGTTACTTAACATAGCAGAAGCCCTCTCCGTTTTCATTTTCTGCTGTGAAAGCAGGCTGACAGTAGGACAGTCCCTGTTAAATGCATTTTAAAAGCGCCTCACTACAGTCAATAAAGCAACAAGCTCTAGTTGGCTAAAGGTGGGTACACACTGGCCGATATATCAGCCGTTCTATTGAACGGCCGATATATAACCAGTCCGTCGGCCAGTGTATGTCTGTTAACTCCGTAGTTTAGACATATCGCGTCGGCCCGCAGCACAGCCGACGGCCAGTATATATCTATCGATATATTGGCGCATTGCTGTGTGTGTACGGGCGACCAGCCAGCCGCCCATATACGTGCTGCGGTGGCCGGCAGTGATTGACAGCTGAACTGGGTGGGTGTGTGTACACACCTGCCCAGTTCATGACATCAGTCCCCGATGGATCGGGCAGTGTGTTATCAATTGATCTGCAGATATATCTATCAGTGTGTAACCGCCTTAAGTCTTCTCCTACGACTGGCTGCTGGAGGGATTTCTATAGATTTAAGGCTTCTCTGTGGCTCCGTGTTCTAGGCAACTTTCTCTGTCACTTGGTTCTATGAGTAGTTCTGAACAAATTGGATTTCTTCCAAGACTCCAGGGACACTGCAAATGAGACCACTACCATGGTTTAAGGCAGGGATGGCCAACCACTCAGAGGCGAAGAGACAGAAAAGATCTTTAGTCAAGGGCAAGAGCCAGTATCATGCGCAAAAATGGGACGTGGCCTAGTTTTCACAAAGCCACACCCCATTTTGTGCACACACCTTTCGGTATGACGTTTGTAGGAGTATGACCTTGTGTCATAACTCCGTTTTTAGTCATGTACAGTGCCACATACATATAATGCCCCAGTACAGTGCCACATAATATAAAAAATGCCAATAAATGGGTGTCCCCACAGTGCCAAGTACACAGATGCCCCCAGTGCCAGATATACATGTCCCCACACAGTGCCAGCTCTGCCCCTAGTGTCAGATATACTTGTCCCCACAGTGCCAGCAATGCCCCCAGTGCCAGATATACATGACTTCCCCCGTGTTGTTCGCCACGCTGCTGCTGTCTGTGAGGGAAGAGAGCACGGCGTGTGTGCCTCTCCGGTGGTGTCTCTTCAGTTAGGCGCCGGTCCGTGAGTCAATCAAAGCTCGCGGTCCGGCAGCCTTGAGCTCTGATTGGCTCACAGACCGGCGCTGAATTGAAGAGTGACACTGCCGCCGGAGACAACTGTAATGTGCCAAGCAGCGGTGGCCAGGAGCCGGCCGAGCCGCATGCGGCTTGAGAGACGCGAGTTGGCCACCGCTGGTTTAAGGTCTCCCTTGTACTGTGCGGGGCTCTGTTTTATACAGCAAGAGTCAGTTACTGTGTGACTCCCTAGCTCAAAAATCACAGGCAGATGTATTAAGCAAGGAGAAATGATAAGTGTGCGGTGATAACGCACCAGCCAATCAGCTCATAACTGTCAATTTACATATTGGAGCTGATTGGCTGGTGCGTTTATCATCTTGCACTTATCACTTCTCCAGGCTTAAGACATCCGCCCAGGGGTGGGTTGGCCATAGGGCTCAGCAGGAATATTCCTGGTAAGCCAACGTGTCTGCGGGGCCTGTTTTGTGTGTCATGTGGCCCCACCCGCCACATGACAGGCAGTCCACTGCAATCAGCACACTGCATTGTCCCCATTCATTCTGTTATTCCATCTCTGTAGTACAGCAACTCAGCCATCCAGTGATGCTGCCATGGCTACAAGGTGTTATACCTCTTGTGCTCCCATTCCTCCCCTTGTCTGCAGCAAGAAAGGCTGGAATTGCATACAATTGGGCCCTAGGAGGAGGGATCCCATCCCCCTCAACAGTCTCCACCCCCTTATCAATCCACAGCCCAATTAGGGCTGCTTCCATAAATGTCCCGGGCTGGTATTCCATCCTAAGCTTTTACCAGCCACACTGGGGCAGATAAGAGCTACGGGTGGCTTGGGTACCTGCGTGTGATGTCTGTTTCCCGGAGTGACTGGGTTCTCACGACAAGCTGCCTCGCAGAATGAACCACAAAGCAATGAAGAATTTTGAAACAAGGGTTGTGGCGGCCCTGTAGAAGTCCTGCACGGGTTCCTGCAGCAGGGCAGTGTCGGACTGGGGCATGTAGGGCCCACCGGGGGGAATGCAGTGGTGGGGGCCCATGTTTAGGGGTGTGGCCTGCCACCTCATTGGTTTGACTAACCATTAGAGAGTGCAACGTCTAGGCCGCTTCATAAATATATACAGTAAATTCATCTCATGCATGATAATGTACCAGATTAATAACAGCAATGCACTGTAGAAAATACACCACAGTCCAGTATAAGGAAACATATGTATAATCCAAGTGCACCATCTGGAACCTGATCCTTTGAGCAGGAGGTGGGGCCCCAGACAGGGGGGCCCACCGGAGGTTTCCCCTGTACCCCTGTGGGCCAGTCCAAACCTGCAGCAGGGTACTACATAATCACAAACAAAAAACCATGCCCAGTTTCCAACTCTACCAATTCACTGTATTAAACATTGGGTGCATTTAAGGATATTCTGCATCCATGATACCAGCGGGCTGCATAATATGTGCAAATTTCCTCCAGCGTCTGACACGGCAGGTCATGTATTACATACAATAAGTGCAAATGCAGCTGTGATCCTGAACACTATTGCACAAATATAATTGCTGTGATCTGTAAAGAGACTTATTGGATGGACAGTGTAGGTTTTTCCACCCCTCCCCAATTTGACAAAGCTGTCAGTTGAGCAATATATAGGGGGCATATGCATCAAACCTAAAGAGAACAAGGAGAGGTTGCCTGTAGCAACCAATCAACATTTAGTTATCACTTATCAAGTAAATTCTATCTAACAGATGCTAGAAGCTGGTTGCTATGGACAACTTCTCCCTTGTTCTTTTTAGGTTTGAACCCCTGCCTTAAAGCTGGGTACACTAAGATATCATTCCAACCCATATCTTAACAAATTTTGAACATCGGTGTGTACACACTGTCGCACTTGCCCAGCGGTCATCCGTTGCTAAATTACATTGCTCCGTTGGCTTGAGACACTTCGTTTAGTGTGCACCCAACTTTAGAGGCTCTGGGGGTCATTCCCAGTTGACCGCTATTTGCCATTGTTCTCATCGCAGCGATCAGGCTAAAAATTGGCATTTCTGCGCATGCACCGCAATGTGCAGGCGCGTCGTACAGGTACAATGAGCATCGTGGGTTTGCACAGAATCTAACGAACATTCCTGTTGCATGGCCGAACCCAGGAAGATTGACATGAAGTGGGCATTTCTGGGTGACAACTGCCCGTTTTCAAGGAGTGTTTTGAAAAACGCAGGCGTGGCTGAGCGTTCGCTGGGAGGGTGTGTGATGTCAAAAGCCGTGCCTCCGTCGTTAGAATCAACACACACGAAGAGTAACTACAGGGCTGGTCTTGTTTTGCACAAAAAGATTTTGCCGGCGCTCTGCTGCACAAGCGTTCGCACTTCTGTAAAGTGAAAATACACTCCCCGGTGGGCGGCGGCAATACGTTTGCAGGGCTGCTAAAAACTGCTAGCGAGCGATCAACTCTGAATGTTCACCTCTATCTGTTTTGCAGCTATTTATTAAAATTGGGTTGGAGCACAATGTTCCTAAGCCTGCATTTATATCTAGCAAGGTTTGTTGCAAGAGTCCCTATCCTCCCATAAGGCAACTTAGGAGGGAGATGTATCAAACATTCTGGAGGCTGATTAAGTTACCCATAGCACCAGATACTAGGCAACCTAGTGCAGGGGTAGACAACCTGTTCATGCCAGCTACTGTGGAACGACACTTTCCCACATCCCCTTCCACAGTTTCACTAGCAGCAGAACTGACCGGGCCTGCTGGGGGGATCCGGTCTGAAGATCGACAGTATCTAGGTCGACAATGTTTAGGTCGACCACTATAGGTCGACAGTCACTAGGTCGACATGGATGGAAGGTCGACAGGGTTTCTAGGTCGACGTGTGCTAGGTCACAGGTCTAAAGGTCGACATGAGTTTTTTTTTAAAAAAATCTTTTTTTGAATTTTTTCATACTTAACGATCCACGTGGACTACGATTGGAACTGTAATCTGTGCCGAGCGAAGCAAAGGCACCATGCCCGAAGCATGGCGAGCGAAGCGGTGCACTAATTTGGGATCCCGGCTACTCTACGAAGAAAACGACACCAAAAAAAAAAATCCTCATGTCGACCTTTAGACCTGTCGACCTAGCACATGTCGACCTAGAAACCCTGTCGACCTTCCATCCATGTCGACCTAAACATTGTCGACCTAGATACTGTCGATTTGATGAACCACACCCCTGCTGGGATGTATAGTGCCACAGGTTGCCTACTCTTGCACTATAAAATGATGGACTGAATCTGGTTGCTATGGACAACTTCTCCACCGGTCTTCAAATGGCTCTCCCAATTGTTTTTAGCAGTTTGGCTTTGCAGTGACTTTCTAAAGCTGGGTACACACTGGGACAATGTGGATCCAGCCGATATGGTGGGGTGACGTATTGGATCTTGGGCACACATTGAGTGATATAACGAAGGTCGGAGTGACCTACCACTGCTTCATTGCATATGCTGTGGTTACTAGGGTTAATGCCAGGTTTGATGCGCAGCAAGTCAAACCTGGCAATGGTGCTAGCGACTGGGCACCCACAAATTGGGCATACAGTACATGCTGCGTGATATAACAGATTTGTCATTCTGTTTCAGCTAGAAATGACAGATCTGGCCAATATCTAGCCAGTGTCTCCAAGCTTTACTGTCAAACCTTTAGCGCCTCTTTTAACTAAGGGTTACCTTTCTTGAGATCGGCATTGTGTTGGAAATCTGTATAGTCCCTCACTTATCTATAGCTCACACGTATTAACTTCATGACCTACAGGGTTGCTTAGCACCAGGACCAGATTAAGAGCCTCATGGACCTGGGGCTGAAAATGTTTAAGGGCCTATTATGAGAAGTGGAGCAGGTGAGGCCAGTGCCATGTGGGCATGTAAACCCAGTAAACTATAAGCCCCAATGTCTCCCTTAATATATAAAAGTACAAAAAATGCATAATTTTGTGTGGAAAATAGAAATGCAATTATAATACTTATGCTTTATGGCTGACTGAGTGGCCAGCTGGTGGCTGTCCTCATCATGCTGCCATGATGATGGGCCTATTTTTATGTGGAGGCTGTAGCTCCATCCGCCCCATTGTTAATCTGGCCCTGTTAGCACGACCACTTGAATAGGCAGGGCCTTCAGATTCCTCTAATGCACAAGAGCTTTTCAATATAATGGCAGTGGAAGGGGAAATACCTAGCACTTTAGCTCCAGCAAGTGATTGCATATGTCCTAGGAATGGCCACCAGGAGTATCCACTGCCGTGCAATCGGGGAAAAAACAATGGTTTAAATAAGGGATCTCAAGTTCTTTCAATAGGTCCTGTTTTCAGGATTTCGGTCTATGGCATATATGGACCCTGCAAAATCGATAACTCACCTGTGCATGATTAAAGACATCTACAATACATGACCTGGTGGTACACATATTCCGCAGCGCTTTACAGAGAATATTTGACCATTCACATCAGTCCCTGCCCCACTGGAGCTTACAATCTATATTCCCTACCACATGTTCACATTCACGCTAGGATTAATTTTGTTAGGAGCCAATTAACCTATCAGTATATTTTTGGAATGTCGGAGGAAACCGGAGTACCTGGAGGAAACCCATGCAAGTATTGGGAGAATATACAAACTCCACACAGTTTGGGCCATGGTGGGAATGGAACCCATGACCTCAGTGTTGTGAAGCAGTAATGCTAACCATTACACCATCCGTACTAGCTTAAAGTAGGCACCATAGATTTCAGGTTGAGGTCTGTTTTACTACACTTATTACCCACACACTGGGCACTATAGTGTGTAGTGGTCTCTACATTGCTATACGTATTCTATAGCATCATTAGAATTTCTGCTGTGTATTGTGTACATTATTATGTAAGCTGCACTGAACCCCACTTACTGTTTTTAAAAAAAAAATTGCATCATCTTGTGGCCGGCTATAATGGTGCAATTTGCTGAAAATCAAAGGCATCAAGTTAACAGCCTGTCTGGGCGTCTCCCAGCTGTGTTGAAAGATTAGGCAAGTATGTGCTAAATGCTGGTCAGGTTTGTTTTATTTTATTATAATAAATACATTATTGATGTGCATTTGACTAGAGTCCAAGCAACTTTCCTTCACAGCAGCCAATGCATTCCCTGACAAAACATCTTGTGTATATGTCTGTCTTATCACCCTTTGGCAGGACACAAATGTCCCAAGGTATAATACATAATTGTTTCACCTTCAGAATAATTTTTCACAACTCTGACACGTGAGGAACTCACTAAACTATTGAGATGCATCTGAGTGACTCACGAGCGCATGAGCAGGAGGCTGGGTCCTGCACATCAAGTCAGGCATCCTTCACTATTCTATCACGAGGCTGGGTCCTGCACATCAAGTCAGGCATCCTTCACTATTCTATCACGAGGCTGGGTCCTGCACATCAAGTCAGGCATCCTTCACTATTCTATCACGAGGCTGGGTCCTGCACATCAAGTCAGGCATCCTTCACTATTCTATCACGAGGCTGGGTCCTGCACATCAAGTCAGGCATCCTTCACTATTCTATCACGAGGCTGGGTCCTGCACATCAAGTCAGGCATCCTTCACTATTCTATCACGAGGCTGGGTCCTGCACATCAAGTCAGGCATCCTTCACTATTCTATCACATGATGGGCCTGCACATCAAGTCAGGCATCCTTCACTATTCTATCACGAGGCTGGGTCCTGCACATCAAGTCAGGCATCCTTCACTATTCTATCACGAGGCTGGGTCCTGCACATCAAGTCAGGCATCCTTCACTATTCTATCACATGATGGGCCTGCAGGCTTTTTGTAAACAGGAGAAGAGTTCATGGACTACTTGCAGCTGTGAGTTACTGAGCCTGATTTCAGTGTTTGTGTGCTGAGCCTCCTGGATCTTACTTACGTTGCCAAACTGAGACTGCAGGTTGCCCTATCATTGCAGTCCAGCTACCTCCTCTCTTATCCCTACTATACCTGCCCTGACACCCCAGTTGCTGCTGCCTAGCTGTGCTGCCACCGCTCTCTCTGCACTGCCCTAGCCCCCTGCCCCTGGTGTAAAGATGGCAGAAAAAACTTGCCTGCACTGGGGGCTGAGCAGCGGTCTCCTCTAACCGGCGGATCAGCTGATGACTGCTGTCAGCTGAGATGCAGGAAAGTTCTGGCTGGCACTTTATTGCATCTCAACTGACAGTAGTCATCAACTAATCCCCTGATCAGATGAGATCACTGGTCCTGGGGTGCACGCAAGTGGGTTTTATTTTTTATTTTTTTTACAGTGGTCAGCTGATCACAGGGGCAAGCTCCCGGCTCTGCTCTGCTCTGAATGTCTGAGCAGAGCAGGAGTCGGGGAAATGGGGAACCCTGCTTAACACCATCTCCAGATAGCATAGTTATTGCAGGGCTCCTCCTGGTATTTTTCATAATTCCCCTTAGTACATTTGAAGAAGATCACATTTTCCATTACAAATTTGGGCAATGCGATCTGCTTACTTAAAATTAGTGATGTGCACTGGACATTTTTCGGGTTTTGTGTTTTGGTTTTGGATTCTGTTCCGCGGCCGTGTTTTGGATTTGGACGCGTTTTGGCAAAACCTCACCGAAAATTTTTTGTCGGATTCGGGTGTGTTTTGGATTGGGGTGTTTTTTTCAAAAACCCCTAAAAAACAGCTTAAATCATAGAATTTGGGGGTCACTTTGATCCCATAGTATTATTAACCTCAATAACCATAATTTCCACTCATTTCCAGTCTATTCTGAACACCTCACAATATTATTTTTAGTCCTAAAATTTGCACCGAGGTCGCTGGATGGCTAAACTAAGCGACACAAGTGGCCAACACAAACACCTGGCCCATCTAGGAGTGGCACTGCAGTGTCAGGCATGATGACACTTCAAAAAAATAGTCCCCAAACAGCACATGATGCAAAGAAAAAAAGAGGCGCACCAAGGTCGCTGTGTGACTAAGCTAAGCGACACAAGTGGCCGACACAAAGACCTGGCCCATCTAGGAGTGGCACTGCAGTGTCAGGCAGGATGGCACTTCAAAAAAAATTGTCCCCAAACAGCACATGATGCAAAGAAAAATGAAAGAAAAAAGAGGTGCAAGATGGAATTGTCCTTGGGCCCTCCCACCCACCCTTATGTTGTATAAACAGGACATGCACACTTTAACGAACCCTTCATTTCAGTGACAGGGTCTGCCACACGACTGTGACTGAAATGACTGGTTGGTTTGGGCCCCCACCAAAAAAAGAAGCAATCAATCTCTCCTTGCACAAACTGGCTCTACAGAGGCAAGATGTCCACCTCATCATCATCCTCCGATTCCTCACCCCTTTCACTGTGTACATCCCCCTCCTCACAGATTATTAATTCGTCCCCACTGGAATCCACCATCTCAGGTCCCTGTGTACTTTGTGGAGGCAATTGCTGCTGGTGAATGTCTCCACGGAGGAATTGATTATAATTCATTTTGATGAACATCATCTTCTCCACATTTTCTGGAAGTAACCTTGTACGCCGATTGCTGACAAGGTGAGCGGCTGCACTAAACACTCTTTCGGAGTACACACTGGAGGGAGGGCAACTTAGGTAGAATAAAGCCAGTTTGTGCAAGGGCCTCCAAATTGCCTCTTTTTCCTGCCAGTACGGACTGTCTGACGTGCCTACTTGGATGCGGTCACTCATATAATCCTCCACCATTCTTTCAATGGTGAGAGAATCATATGAAGTGACAGTAGACGACATGTCAGTAATCGTTGGCAGGTCCTTCAGTCCGGACCAGATGTCAGCACTCGCTCCAGACTGCCCTGCATCACCGCCAGCGGGTGGGCTCGGAATTCTTAGCCTTTTCCTTGCACCCCCAGTTGCGGGAGAATGTGAAGGAGGAGATGTTGACGGGTCACGTTCCGCTTGACTTGACAATTTTCTCACCAGCAGGTCTTTGAACCTCTGCAGACTTGTGTCTGCCGGAAAGAGAGATACAACGTAGGTTTTAAATCTAGGATCGAGCACGGTGGCCAAAATGTAGTGCTCTGATTTCAACAGATTGACCACCCGTGAATCCTGGTTAAGCGCATTAAGGGCTCCATCCACAAGTCCCACATGCCTAGCGGAATCGCTCTGTTTTAGCTCCTCCTTCAATGTCTCCAGCTTCTTCTGCAAAAGCCTGATGAGGGGAATGACCTGACTCAGGCTGGCAGTGTCTGAATTGACTTCACATGTGGCAAGTTCAAAGGGTTGCAGAACCTTGCACAACGTTGAAATCATTCTCCACTGCGCTTGAGTCAGGTGCATTCCCCCTCCTTTGCCTATATCGTGGCCAGATGTATAGGGTTGAATGCAGAGGCGGAACTACCGGCAGTGCACTGCACTGGGGCCCGCCTCTGTCCAGGGGCCCAAGCATGTAATGAGTCAAACTGACTCATTACATGCCGCTGTGCGCTGCGGGCAACCGCTGCCCGCAGCGCACAGCCGCCCGGCGAAGAGAGGAGAGGAGCAGCGGTACTACAGACGGGGGAAGGAGGAGGAGGGAGGCTGAGAAGGGAGCCGCAGCAGCGCTTTGTTACTGGTGGAGGCGCTGCTGCTGCTGCCCCTCTGCTTCCCTATAGGCTGTCTTCCGAGAACAGCCTATAGGGAAGCAGAGGGGCAGCAGCAGCAGCGCCTCCACCAGTAACACAGCGCTGCTGCGGCTCCCTTCTCAGCCTCCCTCCTCCTCCTTCTCTCCAGCCCGGGAATCGTCTCTGACGCTGCACCGAGGAGCCTGAGCCAGCGGAGAGGGTAAGTATAATTCTTTCTTTCTTTCTTTCTTTCTTTCTTTCCTTCTTTCCTTCTTTCCTTCTTTCCTTCTTTCCTTCTTTCCTTCTTTCCTTCTTTCCTTCCTTCTTTCCTTCTTTCTTGTGCCTGCCTGCCGCAATGTGTAAAAATGGGGGACTACCTGCCGCACTGTGTAAAAATGGGGGACTACCTGCCGCACTGTGTAAAAATGGGGGACTACCTGCCGCAATGTGTAAAAAGGGGGGCATACCTGCCGCAATGTGTAAAAAGGGGGGACTGCCTGCAGCAATGTGTGAAAAGGGGGGACTGCCTGCAGCAATGTGTAAAAAGGGGGGACTGCCTGCCGCAATGTGTAAAAAGGGGGGACTACCTGCCGCAATGTGTAAAAAGGGGGGACTGCCTGCCGCAATGTGTAAAAAGGGGGAATCAGCCTGCCGCAATGTGTAAAAATGGGGGACTGCCTGCCGCTATGTGTAAAAAGGGGTAATCTGCCCGACGCAATGTGTAAAAAGGGGAATCTGCCTGCCGTAATGTGTAAAAAAGGGGGACTGCCTGACGCTATGTGTAAAACAGGGGGACTGCCTGACGCTATGTGTAAAAATGGGGAATCTGCCTGCTGCTATGTGTAAAAATGGGGAATCTGCCTGCCGTAATGTGTAAAAATGGGGACGCTGTCTGCCGTAATGTGTAACAAGGGCACGCTGTCTGCCGTAATGTGTAAAAATGGGGACGCTGTCTGCCGTAATGTGTAACAAGGGCACGCTGTCTGCCGTAATGTGTAACAAGGGCACGCTGTCTGCCGTAATGTGTAACAAGGGCACGCGGTCTGCCGTAATGTGTAACAAGGGCACGCTGTCTGCCGTAATGTGTAAAAAGGGCACGCTGTCTGCCGCTATGTGTAACAAGGGCACGCTGTCTGCTGTAATGTGTAAAAAGGGCACGCTGTCTGCCGTAATGTGTAACAAGGGCACGCGGTCTGCCGTTATGTGTAAAAAGGGCACGCTGTCTGCTGTAATGTGTAAAAAGAGGAATCTGTTCGCTGTAAGGTGTAAAAGGGTCTCTACCTGGTGTAGTGGTGCTACTGTGCGGCGTAATTTGAATAATGGAGACTACTGTGTTGGTATTATTTTGTGGCCACACCCCTTCCCCACGAAGCCACGCCACTATGTATTTTTGCGTGCGCCTACGGCGCGCACTGCCCCTGGGGTGGACTTGGATGGGGGGGGGGGGGCCCAAAGCATTTTGTCGCACCTGGGCCCACCGCTTGCTTGTTCCGCCACTGGTTGAATGGCCTTTTGCTGCTCCTCCATCCTCTGAAGCATATAGAGGGTTGAATTCCACCTCAATACCACCTCTTGCTTCAGATGATGGCAGGGCAGGTTCAGGATTGTTTGGTGGTGCTCCAGTCTTCTGTACGCGGTGGCTGAATGCCGAAAGTGGCCCGCAATTCTTCGGGCCACCGACAGCATCTCTTGCACGCCCCTGTCGTTTTTTAAATAATTCTGCACCACCAAATTCAATGTATGTGCAAAACATGGGACGTGCTGGAATTTGCCCAGATGTCCGATGTCACAAATCCCCAGGAGAGTCCAATTGGGGTAAGCCATTCTGCGATGATCTTCCTCAGTTTCCGTAAGAGGTTGTCAGCTGTGTGCCTATTCTGGAAAGCGGTGACACAAAGCGTAGCCTGCCTAGGAACGAGTTGGCATTTGCGAGATGCTGCTACTGGTGCCGCCGCTGCTGTTCTTGCTGCGGGAGGCTGTCACAGTCATGTAGTCCTGAGTCTGCCCTGCTCCACTTGTCCACATGTCCGTGGTTAAGTGGACATTGGGTACAACTGCATTTTTAGGACACTGGTGAGTCTTTTTCTGAGGTCTGTGTACATTTTCGGTATCGCCTGCTTAGAGAAATGGAACCTAGATGGTATTTGGTACCGGGACACAGTACCTCAATCAAGTCTCTAGTTGCCTCTGAATTAACGGTGGATACCGGAACCACGTTTCTCACCGCCCAGGCTGCCAAGGCCTGAGTTATCTGCTTTGCAGCAGGATGACTGCTGTGATATTTCATCTTCCTCGCAAAGGACTGTTGGACAGTCAATTGCTTACTGGAAGTAGTACAAGTGGTCTTCCGACTTCCCCTCTGGGATGACGATCGACTCCCAGCAGCTACAACAGCAGCACCAGCAGCAGTAGGCATTACACTCAAGGATGCATCAGAGGAATCCCAGGCAGGAGAGGACTCGTCAGACTTGCCAGTGACATGGCCTGCAGGACTATTGGCTTTCCTGGGTAAGGAGGAAATTGACACTGAGGGAGTTGGTGGTGTGGTTTGCAGGAGCTTGGTTACAAGAGGAAGGGATTTAGTGGTCAGTGGACTGCTTCCGCTGTCACCCAAAGTTTTTGAACTTGTCACTGACTTATGATGAATGCGCTGCAGGTGACGTATAAGGGAGGATGTTCCGAGGTGGTTAACGTCCTTACCCCTACTTATTACAGCTTGACAAAGGCAACACACGCCTTGACACCTGTTGTCCGCATTTGTGTTGAAATAATTCCACACCGAAGAGCTGATTTTTTTTGTATTTTGACCAGGCATGTCAATGGCCATATTCGTCCCACGGACAACAGGTGTCTCCCCGGGTGCCTGACTTAAACAAACCACCTCACCATCAGAATCCTCCTTGTCAATTTCCTCCCCAGCGCCAGCAACACCCATATCCTCATCCTGGTGTACTTCAACAGTGACATCTTCAATTTGACTATCAGGAACTGGACTGCGGGTGCTCCTTCCAGCACTTGCAGGGGGCGTGCAAATGGTGGAAGGCGCAAGCTCTTCACGTCCAGTGTTGGGAAGGTCAGGCATCGCAACCGACACAATTGGACTCTCCTTGGGTATTTGTGATTTAGAAGAACGCACAGTTCTTTGCTGTACTTTTGCCAGCTTAAGTCTTTTCATTTTTCTAGCGAGAGGATGAGTGCTTCCATCCTCATGTGAAGCTGAACCACTAGCCATGAACATAGGCCAGGGCCTCAGCCGTTCCTTGCCACTCCGTGTCGTAAATGGCATATTGGCAAGTTTACGCTTCTCCTCAGACGCTTTTAATTTTGATTTTTGGGTCATTTTACTGAACTTTTGTTTTTTGGATTTTACATGCTCTCTACTATGACATTGGGCATCGGCCTTGGCAGACGACGTTGATGGCATTTCATCGTCTCGGCCATGACTAGTGGCAGCAGCTTCAGCACGAAGTGGATCTTGATCTTTCCCTATTTTAACCTCCACATTTTTGTTCTCCATATTTAATGTGTGGAATTATATGCCAGTATCAATAGCAATGGCCTACTACTATATATACTGCGCACAACTGAAATGCACCACAGGTATAGAATGTAGATGGATAGTATACTTAATGACAACACAGAGGTAGGTACAGCAGTGGCCTTCCGTACCGTACTGCTATTTATAGTATACTGGTGGTCACTGTGTCAGCAAACTGCAAAACTAAAATGCACCACAGGTATAGAATGTAGATGGATAGTATACTTAATGACGACACAGAGGTAGGTACAGCAGTGGCCTACCATACCGTACTGCTATATATAGTATACTGGTGGTCACTGTGTCAGCAAACTGCAAAACTAAAATGCACCATAGGTATAGAATGTAGATGGATAGTATACTTTATGACGACACAGAGGTAGGTACAGCAGTGGCCTTCTGTACCGTACTGCTATATATAGTATACTGGTGGTCACTGTGTCAGCAAACTGCAAAACTAAAATGCACCACAGGTATAGAATGTAGATGGATAGTATACTTAATGACGACACAGAGGTAGGTACAGCAGTGGCCTTCCATACCGTACTGCTATATATAGTATACTGGTGGTCACTGTGTCAGCAAAACTCTGCACTGTACTCCTCCTATATAATATTATACTGGTGGTGCCGACTCCCCAGTCCCCACAATAAAGTAGCACACTGAGCACAGATATGGAGTGTTTTTCAGGCAGACAACGTATAATGGTGGTCACTGTCAGCAAAACTCTGCACTGTACTCCTCCTATATAATATTAATTATACTGGTGGTCCCCAGTCCCCACATTAAAATAAAGCAGCACACTGAGCACAGATATGGAGTGTTTTTCAGGCAGACAACGTATACTGGTGGTCACTGTCAGCAAAACTCTGCACTGTACTCCTGCTATATAATACAGCTGCTCCCCAGTCCCCACAATTAAGCAGTGTGAGCACAGATATATATGCAGCACACTGAGCACAGATATGGAGCGTTTTTTTCAGGCAGAGAACGGATAACTGGTGGTCACTGATCAGCAAAACTCTGCACTGTACTCCTCCTATATTATACAGCTGCTCCCCAGTCCTCCCCACAATGAATTAAGCAATAATGCACAATCAAATTCAACAATAACGGAGAGGACGCCAGCCACGTTCTCTCCCTAACATTTGCAATGCACGAGTGAAAATGGCGGCGACGCGCGGCTGCTTATATAGAATCCGAATCTCGCGAGAATCCGACAGCGGGATGATGACGCTCGGGCGCGCTCGGGTTACCCGAGCCATACGGGAGAATCCGAGTATGGCTCGGACCCGTGTAAAAAGGGTGAAGTTCGGGGGGGTTCGGTTTCCGAGAAACCGAACCCGCTCATCACTACTTAAAATATGTGAATTAAAGGGCTTGGAGTAGGTTTTCATGAAAACTGCTCCAAAAGTCCTTTATTTTAGTTTCACCTAAATGAAGTAATGTGAACAGGGTCTATAAACCCATTTTCACTTTATTTTAGTAAAAAAAAAAAAAGATAAATAGGGCCCCATAGTCATAGCAGAAAGATTTGCATTTCATAAAATAAATAAATCCAAAAGATGAAGTATTGCAGTTAAGAGATCTATCTGAACAATTCGGAACGGGATTTTGGGACGCAGTAAGAGACAGGCTGGTGTTTGGAAAACATAGTGAACATACTCTAAGGATACTGTTGCAAAAGCCTGAATTAACTCTGGATAGCGCACTGTTCATAGCAATCTCTGTGGATGCCTTAGAGTTGCTACAGGATGGAAATGAATGTGCAACATACGGCCTATTTTAAAGTAATTTGCTTATGGAATAGCATCTTTGCAACCTATTAAGAGTTAGTTGCATACACCGAAATCTAGCTTTGTCTCCATCACTCTTGTTGCTTCTCACTTCCCTTTCATTCCTGGCTGAGGTGAGATTGGATTGCAACTGGAGGTGTAGTTTCTGCTTGTATTCACAAAAAGTAAAAACCCCAGAAAGCCTACCTTTAACCCTTTTGTGTCTACCTTAATTACTGGAAGACAGGTTGGGGCTTCCAATAATTCAGGTGGACACAAAGGGGTGAAGGTAGGCTTTCTGTCACCCAGTGCAAAGACTCATCATGATGTCCCCCATTCTCCGTCCCAGTAGATAGTACACACTTCTGAATATATGTACAGGCATCCTCATCCACAGCAAAGTAGGAAGCATTATATTGTCTGTTTTGAATAAATGGTCGGGTTTTCTCCATTTATAACCAATCGTACTCCGTCATCACTATCAATTTTACACTTACACCAATGGGTAAATTTACTAAGATGGGAGTTCTATTTAAGATGGGATGTTGCTCATAGCAACCAATCAGATTCCAGGTATTATCTCCTAGAAGGTTCTAGATAAATGAGAAGTAGAATCTGATTGGTTGCTATAGGCAACATCCCATCTTAAATAGAACTCCCATCTTAGTAAATTTACCCCCAAGTCTGAGCACACGCATTGTGTTTCCAATCTTTTGTTGGCAATTACCGCCCACAGGGATTGCAAACATGCCTGCCCACTTCCCGTCTATTCTAAACCAAGTCCCAGTCCCTAGTTGTATACAGTATCGTCACATTTGCAACTGGCGAAAGACACTGATTGCAAAAGTGATTGGTATATGTGCAATGCAAAAAGTCACAACTTCAGATTGCTTTTCAGACTGACTCTGAATGAAGCCCCAAATGCTTTTAAACAGAGGCTTTCTTGTTACTATTGTGAGTAAGGGAAAAGGGGAAGAAGAGGGAACTGTTGCACAGGAATAACAATATCTGTCTCGTATAAGTATGTAATTCAGTACCCCAAATCTAAATACCGTAACAATTAATCATGCTGAAAGTGGGGGTGCTACCACAGATCAGGTAAGAATACCTATAATAAATAATAGGGGAAAAAAAGAAGGAAAAGGTTCTGTTTCCGGTGCACAAGGTAACAAATTGTTTGAATAAAATTTAACCTTTATTTTATATCTTAAAAAATGTTATAAATGTGAAGACATGTTTTATTACATATCTATGAAGTCTGACTATTGCGAAATATAAAAAAAACATGTAACATTGGTGTAATGATACAACACTGTGAATTAAAGAAGAAAATATACACAATAAACAATTATTAAAAAACATCTGAACGTCTCTTTCGTGCCTGTCCTCTATAATTTATGTCTGTGCAAACCCTCAGGGCCGTCTTTTCGTATGGGCTCAATGGGCTCTTGCCCAAGGGCCCCAGGAGTATAAGGGCCCTAGGCTGATAGCTGAGGGTCCCCTCTTTCCAGGGGTACCAGATTTTTTAAAATCGGACTTGGGGAACCGGAGATATCCAGCGTGAAAGCAGTGGTCCCCATCAGAGTCTGTTAATTGCTCTTCCCAGCCAAATATCTCAGGTTCTGTCTGACTTAGAGTTTTTCTGAGGGTATAATCCAAAAGCTGGGACTCTCCCCTATTGCTGGAAACTGGCAGCTTGTCTCTACTGTGCCCAGAACCAGAGATATCAGCCTTCCAGCAGCTGGTCCCTGCTCCAGCTCCACGCGCCTGGTATACAGTTTTATATGTTCATTGGAGGATTGCTCTGGCTCCTGAACTCTGATCCCCAAGTCCCTAGAACCTTCTGAAAGTTGGGACTCTCTAGTTTTTTTTATCCCATTCAAAACTTAGAAATATATTTTCAGGAACTTGAGATATCTGCAGTCAAGCAGCAAGCTGCCCTCCCACCAGAAAATGATGAATATTAAGCCCACTCCACTATCCATCCCTCCCCTGCGTATTAAAAACCCCCTACCACCCCAGAAGTCATGTACCGGGGCCCCTTCATTCAGCCCAGTGCCCTCTTCTACAGTTTAGTGTTCTCCCTCCCACCCCATCTGTGCAGTAAAGGAGCAATTAGCAGAAATTACTGCTCCAGGTCCTACATGCTGAGCAGAAGATAGAACACCCCCTACCACCCACGGGACATCAAAGCTGCCGCTAATAGCACCCCCCACCCCTACCGCTGGAGGATGGGTAGGGGGCCCAATGCATTGCTGTGCCCAGGGGCCTACACTGCCGTTAAGATGGCCCTGCCCCTACCACCCTGGATGTCATGTACCAGGGCTTCTTCATTCAGCCCATTGCCCCCTTCTACAGTTTAGCCCCATCTGTGCAGTAAAGGAATAATTAGCAGAAATTACTGCTTCAGGTCCTACATGCTGAGCAGAAGATAGAACACCCCCTACTGCCCGCGGGACATCAAAGCTGCTGCTGATAGCTCCTCCCACCCCTACCACTGGAGCATGGGTAGGGGGCCCAGTGAATTGCTGTGCCCAGGGGCCTACACCGCTGTTAAGACGGCTCTGCAAACCCTTATACTGCTTATCTGCTACAGGAGATGAATGATATATATATATTAATAGAGTATAGTATCAATGTACTTCTGTGGGCATTATAATCAGTTACTTGAGGAGAGAATTAGATACAATTGTATTCCTTGTAATCATAGGCTTATAACAAAGTATCACTCTTGTGCTCCTGTCAAGGACCTTGGCTCATTGCCCAGAAATGATGTCATGAAGAATTTTGTAGTGATCATCTATATCAGTGATTTTCAACCTTTTTTTAGTCACGGCACACCGAACAATATTTTAAAATTCCCAGGGCACACCATCAGTTCCCCACAGAAAAAAAAAACAAAAAACACACATTGGCCCTCACAGTTAAGAAAAATCCACACATACATTGGCCTACACAGTTGCTCCCCACATAAATCATGTTGCTCACACATAAATCAATCACATTTCTCCCCACATAAATCGTATTGCTCCCCACATTAATTATTCACATTGCTCCCCCCATAAATCCATATAAATCCTTATTCTCCCCACATAAATCTTATTGTTCCCCACAGGAGAAATAAAATAACAAATATTAGCCCCTACCGGTCAGCTGTCCTCCTCCCTGTCCCTCGGTTGCGGGCGTTCATAGTGGAGTGCTGCAAATACTGAGCAGGGGGCGGTTGGGCAGGTGTGGATGTGGGTTGGCAAGGAAAGCTGTGTATGCAGGCGGGAACTGGAAGATGTGTAAGCAGGCAAGTGGGCTGGCTGGGTGGTAGACGCGGCAGCAGTGACCTATGATATCACACCACCGCGTCTTCAAGTCATAGGTCACGGCCGGAGCATGACTGATCCTCTAAAAAGAGCCCGGGCCACCAGTTCATTTCGAAGGTGCAGGACACTGCTCTGGCTCCGCGGCACACCTTGCAACTGGTCGCGGCACACTAGTGTGCCACGACACACTGGTTGAAAAAGCCTGATCTATATTATGCAACTATTATTATATGATTTCCTATAGAGTACATTTAATGGAAAGTCATCATGGTATCCAAGTCCTAATGATCCCAAAAAAATGTTTGTAGTATAGATAGGACCAATCTATTGAATATGTATTTATATATATATATGGGATTTTTCTCCATCCCCCCCGGACACATAGAATAGTGAGAAAATGTATATAGATATATGTGAAGTGTGATTTAAAGTATCTCTTACATATAGTATCAAATTACAGAATAAAGACACACTTCACACATAAATTAGGTCAGACAGTCCCCTCTCGCACATAGTGTCAAGTATCACTGTGTCATATAGAGGATTTTTTCTGACACATAAGCTGGTGAGAAAATTTATATAGGTATGTGTATGGTGAAGTGTGATCTGAAGTACCTTTTGCACATAATATCAAATTTCAAAATAGAAACACACTTCACTCATGGATTGGGTCAACCAATCACTTCTCTCATATAGTGTCTGGTGTCACTCACACATGCTTAACATTGGGTATTAGTGGATCACCTCTCACCAGGGACGTGCAGTCAGGGGAGGCAGTGCCTCCCCTGTCATTAATGATTAAAATAATATAAAAGAAGCTAAAGAAGATACTTATGACACATATTCTGTGTTATAAGTATCTGCTGTAGCCTTTACATTATTTTAATAATTTCTACTTTATCAAAAAATGCTTCTGAATTTGTTTCAGAGGCACCGCTCTCTGTGCCTCCAGCTAACAATGTTAAAGAGACGGAAGTGGGGGGCGGGGCAGCGCATCGTGCAGTAAAAGACCATTTAAAAAATCCCAATAGGCGGCACCTACCAGAAGTGCCGCTTTGACACGCCCGTCACTGATTTATCTTTGATTGGCCAGTGGCAGTGTCCCCACCCCGTCATCCCCCCTATCCCCGTCGCCCAGCAACTCACAGCAACAGTGAGTGCAACTGCTGCCGCAATAACAGGATCACCTCCGCTGTTACCTGCAGCGATTACCAACATCCCGCAACTGCAGCTCCCTAACGTGTCCTCCATGCGAGGAAAGTAGGGCCACGCAGTGCCGGTTTAAGGGGGGGAGGTGCAGTCCAGGATCCAGCAGTGGTGGTGGAGAGGAGAGCTGCTGCTGGAGGCGGAGTCTGGAGAGAAGAATCATCCCCCGACTCCTGCAGGCTGAACTAGCGGTGGCTGCAGCGCTTCAAGCTCCTCTCCTCCGGTGGCGCCAGTGGCAGCGCTGTGTAGCAGACAATGGGGGGATGAGACTTCATGACGTCTCATCCCCTGAGAAGGCGATGAGAAGTAAAACACTCTGGAGCTGGAACTCTGCGCTGAGGTCAGTCAGAGGGGAGGGAGGGGATTGGGGGGGAAGTGGTGTCAAGGTGGGGGGATTATTCCATATATTTTATAAGGTGGAAGGTTCATTAAATATATAAAGGGTGGGAGGGAGAGGGGTTACAAAATATTTATTGGGTGGGAGGATCATTAAATATATAAGGGGTGAGGATGAGGAGTGCCACTAAATACATAAGGGGTAAGGGTATATATAACAAGGACAGGACTCACCACTCATATCTAATGGTGCTCATACACTTACACAGTATGGCATACACTCATGTGATTTTGATCACATCTGTGTGATCAATCGCATGATTGTATGCACATATTGTTCACCATGCAACGCGATGCGTGGACACGCCAGTCGAATCTCGCGTCACATGGTCGTATGTGCTGCACTTAATATTTATCGCATCGCAGTGCGATCGCATGTGTTTTTTAAAACACATGCGATATATCGCACTGCGATGCACGATGGGCACCCACCGGGAGCAGCCAGAGGCAGTGACGTGCCCATCACGTGATTACCATGCGATCTATCGCATGATCACATGGTAATCACTTTGGCAGTTCAGATGCGATTTCATTGCACCTGAACTACCGGTGCAATGCCCCGCGATGTCGCGTTGCGGGGCATCTCACAAGTGTATGGCCTACATAACAGTACAGTGTCCTGGGTGCCCACCAATGCAGGGGTTAAAGAAAGAGTGGTCTGGCGGGGCGGGTAACAGTATAAATTATGATAACGCAGTTACATCTGTATACTTTAAATTTTATGAAAAATTTTTCAGCTCACTGCGAATGTGCGCCGTTCTGACGTCAGTGGCAGTCTGGGACAGCAGGAAGCATAGCTGCACATGGGTCTTGGTGAAGAGTATTTAAGGTAAGCCACAGTTATCTTATTTTACTCTTGATGAAAATGTTGTTATAAAATGGAAACATTGAGAAGTTTATAGGTGTAACCGCCTTATCAATATCAATATTTATACACTGACCGCGAGTGCCGGCAGATCACACTTTGTTTATATATATATATATATATATATATATATATAGGACTTGCACAGGGGGCGGAGGCATGGTGGGCACATCCAGAGACACGGTACTGACATGAGGTACAGGACCCCCTGTCTGAAGTGCCCCCTGAAGGCTTAATCCAGCCCTGGGGCAGCGATCTCCTCCCCTCTCTTGCTTTGGCTCCAGCAGCCTGCGCACCGCAGCACCACAGCCAGCACAGGTCGCGCAGCACTGTAGAAGTGGAACTGCTGGAGGAGGATCAGCCCCGACACAGGGAGCAGGTTTGTGGATTTCTCTCTCTGTTATCGGCGTGGGCCGCGGCTGGCTGTGATTTATGTGGGAGATTGGCGGGTACTTTATTATGCTGTACTGGGGACCCAAGGCTGTACTGCGTATGTTGTATGCTCTATGCATACTGCTGACAGAGTGGGACAGTAATGTACTCTCCCTAATAATAGTGAGATATCCTCTTTTTTATGAATGTTTATTAAACATAATAATTTTTAATATTTCACTAATTGAGTTATTTATCTCATATTCGATCTCAGCCGGCGCCAGTACCTATCTTTCTTTTTACTCCTATCCTTTTAGGGAATTGACCTTCCCTGTACAGGCTGCCGCTGACAGCGCACTTCATTTGTGTATTTCTCTCTCCCTAATATCACCCTATCCCAGTAACCCTCTACTGTCACCCACAGCTGGCACCAACTGTTGTCACCCTGTCCCTGTCACTCACTGCTGTCACCCTCCTCCTGTCACCAGTTTCCTGGCATTACCCTCTCTCTGTCACCTACTGCTGTCACCCTCTCCCTGTCACCCACAGCTGGTACCGACTGCTGGCACCCTCTTCCTATCACCGGCTTCCTGGCATCACCGTCTCCCTGTCACCCACAGCTGGTACCGACTGCTGGCACCCTCTTCCTGTCACCGGCTTCCTAGCATCACCCTCTCCCTGTCACCCACAGCTGGCACCGACTGCTGGCACTCTCTTACTGTCACCCTCTCACTGTCACCCACTTCTGTCACCCTCTTCCTGTCACCAGCTCCCTGGCATCACCCTCTCCCTGGCATCACCCACTGCTGTCACCCTCTCCCTGTCACCCACTGCTGTCATACTCTCCCTGGCATCACCCTCTCCCTGTCACCCACTGCTCTCGCCCTCTCCCTGTTACCCTCACTCTGGCATCACCCTCTCCCTGTCACCCACTGTATCTCCCCTGCATCACTGGTTCCCCATCATTATCTCTCTCCTGTCACCCTCTGCCGTTCCATCATCCTCTCCTTATCATACGGCCACGCCTCTTGTTGTGAGGCCACACCCTCACTGCAAAACCACAACCACTTTTCTGGGAGCACGTGTGCCATCAGTGCATGCAGGGATAGTGGCGGTAGTGGGCATCGGCAGGACTCGGCTGACATTATGGCTGCAGTGCCTCACCAACCACTGGCCTCACCGCACGCCACTGTCTCTCACTTATAGTGTCAGATGTAAAATCCATCTACCTATCAATAGTGATGGGTATCAATCACATATACTGCCACAATAAATAGTAGTGAATCATCTCTCACTTATAGTGTCAGATGTAAAATCCATCTACCTATCAATAGTGATGGGTATCAATCACATATACTGCCACAATAAATAGTAGTGAATCATCTCTCACTTATAGTGTCAGATGTAGAATTCATCTGTCTCTCAAAAATGCTGTCACGTTATGATTTCATATTTAAAGTGGTGAGTGTATTCTTAGAGAATGGTTTATGCATTAGCATCACCAGATCTCTCATATAGTATGGCCAGATCCCTATAGTGACTCACAGGGCGGCATCAGAGCCGGCCCTAACCAATATGATGCCCTAGGCAAGATTTTGGCTGGTGCCCCCTAGCACCACCGCTGTTCCGCCTCTAACCTTGCACCTCTTTCCCAGCAGTCCTTATTTTGGTGATTGTACCCCCTATATTTGTACCCCCTATATTTTAAATAGGAACAGTTTGCACATTTGGCGCACAGCCCAAAAAGAGGTGTGTTTTTGCTTGCAAGGGGCATGGCCACACAATAGTAAAATCAATTCCAATTACGCCACACAGTACTGTAACTTTATTCACATTTAATCATGCGATAGTGTCCATAATTTATATTACATCCCACAGTAGTATCACTTTACCTTATAAACGTTACTCCTCACAGTAGAGCCCCTTATTCACATTACATCACACTGAATTGCTCCTTATTCACATTACACCACACCCTATTACTCTTTATTCACATTAGACGACATAGTAGTACCCTTTCTATACGAACGCCACATAGTAGAGCACCTTATACACATAATGTCAGAAATTAGTAATGCATTTATACACAATTCCACACAGTAATGCCCCTTACACATGAGACACATTAATGTCCTTACACATGCTGACAACCTTTATTATTGCCCTTTTACACATAATGTCCGTTACACATATGCTGCACATTATTAATGCCCTTATATACATAATGACACACATAATGCCCCTACACATTTGCTGCACATTATTAGTGCCCCCATACACATAATGACACACATACAGTTGTTCCCTGTTACACATATGCCGCACATTATTAATGCCCTTATACACAGAATGACACACATAGTGGCCCTTTACACATATGTTGCACATTATTAATGCATTTTTACATGACACACATAATGCTTCTTACACATATTCCGAACACTACTGCACAACCAACCCACTCACATGCACACAGCACTCACACTGCCACTAACACTGTGACCTCTGCCTCTGCTTGGATACAGATGTGTCCTCATAAATGTTGCCTCAATGCTAATGTCGGGCACCTTTTTTAATGAAAATGCATCTTATTTGCATTGCTATGTGGCTAGGATGCACAAGCAGCTTCTGCTGATTAAACTGATATGCAGCATGCCTATATACTGTGTGAGACTGTATCTGCATATGAAATGCTACATTAGGAATATAGGCATGCTGCATATCATTTTAATCAGCAGAAGCTGCCGATGCCCCTAGTCATATCAAATGCCCTAGGCAATTGCCTAATTTGCCAATGCCTATGGCCGACTCTGGGTGGCATGACCCCCTATATATTATAATCCAATTTCCCAAGATCTCTCACTTATCTGTGTCAGGCCCTATTGTATAAAAATAAATAAATACAATATTTTGTGATAATCAGATATGTATATAGGTATTCGTATATATAGTTGCAGATGATTAAATTATTTGGTTCCGTTCTGAATTTGCACAAATCCTCATGCCTGTGTTATACACAATAAATCAACTGAAAAGTTTTTATTAATATACAGATGTATAGATAGCCATATATGTGTTTCCCTATTATATTTGGGAGTCCCTTGGCTATTACACGTGGTCTGGTCGTTTATATGTAACCAGATAAAGATTATATATAATCGTCTGGACAATGAGATCCCTTGTCTATGATACTCAAAATAGACTATTCTTGTATATATATCTAGCTCATAGTAAATAGTCTAAGTTAAATGATAAGTAGTCATAGTATTCTCTCCCTATTTAAATTTCTATAGATCATTTAACTTAGACTATTTACTATGAGCTAGATATATATACAAGACCACGTGTAATAGCCAAGGGACTCCCAAATATAATAGGGAAACGCATATATGGCTATCTATACATCTGTATATTAATAAGAACTTTTCAGTTGATTTACTGTGTATAACACGGGCATGAGGATTTTTGTAAATTCAGAACGGAACCAAATAATTTAATCATCTGCAACTATATATACTAATACCTATATACATATCTGATTATCACAAAATATTGTATTTATTTATTTTTATACAATAGGGCCTGACACAGATAAGTGAGAGATCCAAAGGAACGTGTTGGACTTCATAGATATGTAATAAAACATGTCTTCACATTTATAAAAAAAATTTAAGATATAAAATAAAGGTTAAATTTTATTCAAACAATTTGTTACATTGTGCACCAGAAACAGATCCTTTTCCTTCTTTTTTCCCCTATTATTTGTTACTATTGTGGTCAGTTCTCAGATGTTAATCACTGCTTTTAACAGCTGCTTAGGACGGGATGGTCTCATCCTGCAGATGCACCTTTATAATTTAAAACTGCGGAGAATGAAACCCACTCAACATCCAAATCCGCAGTGGCCATTTTCGAAGTGATATGTGTCCGAACTGCAGGAACGCCACTGCGGGACTCCGGAAGGGTAAGTATACTATATGGGGGCAGAGTGTGCGGTGTGCCTCCCTGGGCCCGGGTCCACCACGGACATTGAACCCATTGTAGAAACACCTATGCCTTCAGAGGCAGAACTCTGGGAGGCAACAGAGTCATCTGCTGCCGGGCTCCTGCTCTGAAGGGGGCACCTCTCCTCCCATTCTGTGACACCATTGAATCACTGGCGTTTCTATAATGGGTACAGTGTGTGCGGTGCACACAGGCCCCTGAGTTCAGAGGGGGCCCCCACCGCACACACTGCAGCCATTTGTAAAATACTTACTCCTCCGAAGTCCAGCGCCGGCATCCGCAGCGCTGCTAGAACACAGTGAAAATGGCCCAGCGGCCATTTTTACGGCGTTCTGCGCATGCACAGTAGAGAGATCTCAGGGAAAATGGCTGCCGCGCCATTTTCCCAGAGATCTGCGCATGCACAGTATAGTCTGAGCCCTCTAGTGCTCAGACTCTATGGCGCTCCAGGCAGAGAGGAGGGGGCCCGACGGAGGAGGCTGAACACGGGCCTCCTCCTCTCTTAAAACGCCCCTGCATTGAATTAAGTTAATTGATAACTGTCGCCGTCTTTTCAGTGGCCGACTTCCTCACTGGTCCCTGCACCTTACACATCACACCCACTTTATTATACTGAATATACACATTTTACAAGTATCACACCCAGGATTAGAAACCACACCCTATTACACTGGAAGCAGACACCTTACTGATGAAGCTGTTTGCTCCTGTATAGGAAATATGAGAATTTTAACTATGGGGGTCATTCCGAGTTGTTCGCTCGCAAGTGAATTTTAGCAGATTTGCTCATGCTAAGCCGCCGCCTACTGGGAGTGAATCTTAGCATCTTAAAATTGCGAACAATGTATTCGCAATATTGCGATTACACATCTCGTAGCAGTTTCTGAGTAGCTTCAGACTTACTCGGCATCTGCGATCATTTCACTGCTTGTCGTTCCTGGTTTGACGTCACAAACACACCCAGCGTTCGCCCAGACACTCCCCCGTTTCTCCAGCCACTCCTGCGTTTTTTCCGGAAACGGTAGCGTTTTTTCCCACACGCCCATAAAACGGCCTGTTTCCGCCCAGTAACACCCATTTTCTGTCAATCACATTACGATCGCCAGAACGATGAAAATGCCGTGAGTAAAATTCCTAAGTGCAAAGCAAATTTACTTGGCGCAGTCGCAGTGCGGACATTGCGCATGCGCATTAGGCGGAAAATCGCTGCGATGCGAAGATTTTTACCGAGCGAACAACTCGGAATGACCCCCTATATGAAGATACTTCTCTGACAATTACACGTAACTTCATATAGTTAGAATTCTCATGCTTCCTCTACAGGAGCAAATAACTCCATCAGTAAAGTGTCTGCTGTTAGTGTAACAGGTCATGGGTTCTAATCCTGGGTATGTCTGCTAAGAAATGTGTGATTTAAAATAAAAGACAATTAAATGTATAAATACAGTATATACATTTTTTTCAGAACACTCCACACACACACACACACACACACACACACACATTCACACGTACGTACGTACGTACGTACGTACGTACGTACTGATAAAGCTGAATATTTATCTTATATAAAACCCTTTATGAGGTCTAAGAACACTGTACGCTGTTTACGTATGAAGTACCGTAGGGGTACGCACGTTGCGTAACAATCGCTTAGCCGTAGTCGAGACGCTCAAGCGTCACGTTCGCTCACGGCCAAGAGATCACAGGCAGGCACGCTATTGGCTGCTGACTAACTTAATGATTCGCTATAGCGTAGCGGACGCTCGGGACCACGAGGAGATCACCAGCGGCGCTGACGCTCACAATGTTAAACCTTTGTATCTAAACCATAAACAGTGTATTGTGCAGTAAAACCTTAGTGTAATGATAGAGTGTAAATGCAACACAGTATAACCTTATTACCTTTAAAGCTGTTCTAGCGTCACCGACGCTCTGAGAATACTTAACACTATAAGAAATACACAGATACCGTGCTCAGGGTCCAACGCCTAATATATATATTATGAATGATATACTTGCAAAAGAATTAATACAAATACAAATCATACACTACAATATAACATAGACTACCTAACCAGATAACTACACAGGAAATATAATACAATTACTATTTAAGAGAAAATAAGAGAGAAAGAGGAGAAGAGAGAGAGAGAGAGAGAGATTGGCTCACAATAACAAGAAGATCAATATGGTTGCAGCGAAGCTTACACATGTGAGGAACAATCGCTGCGCAGTTATTCAATGCTGAGAATCTTTGTGGAGAAAATACTTGACCTTACCCATACTGGCAGTCCCTATATACACAACCCTACAATACCGCATGGGACAGAAGCTAGACTCCATTTTATTCCAAAATGTCCAAGCCTCAGAACAATGCATATGTTCTGATTTTACAATTCCAAACCATCTAAATCACCTTTCACAATTTCAATCCAACTTCCTAGAACCATCTTATTCACTTTCACATTCCAAACAACTTCCTAGAACCATCTTATTCACTTTCACATTCCAAACAACTTCAGTATCTCAATAACCAGAGCATATTCATCACAAGACCAGATCACAATGTAACCACACATCTCAGCCCGCCACTGCCACAAGCACATGCCCAAACGCAACTGCATGGTGGTATTTATGATTAACAAGATATATATTATAACTAACCAGTACAATCTATTTTAAATCACCATAGGCAAACAAATACCACAAATGCTATGCTACAGGTTGTCTAATGTCCCAGCTACCATCACAGATTCCCAGATCTATCACACAAACACCCAACAATCACACAACCAAGTTACAATATCCTATTTAAACCAGAAAGCAATCTGTCTATATTTGCTTATCTAGCCATGTGAATTCAATACTTAGCCTTTGGTGCCTGGTGATGATCCAGCCATGCTTCTGGGAGCTTTGTTCTGAGTGTAGCTGCATTACATCTGTTCTCTGAGGCCACCAGCAAAAACTGACCCCCAACCCCCCCAGACAGGAACTATCCTCCTGTGTGTCTGTTCCTAGGGGAGGGGTCTCTCTCTCTCCTTTGTATATGTTAATCAGGTTCAGCCCTGAAAATCTTAGTAAAAGGTTGGCTTGATCATCCATTGTTCTCAACAAAGTGATCTTAGCTTTTATACATATAATCATATCTATCCGCTGCAATGTCCCACAACTTCACAACCAGCATCAAACTAACCCACACATCATTCTGCTTGCTTCAATACCAAACATGATGGGCGCATCTGGTTCTGTTCAGATAATACATATTCATGACATCAATTCATCAGCCAATTCTAAATCTCCATGATGTCTGGTGCTTGACATTATTATAACCATGTACTGTATGAAACAAGCGCCGAATCCATCTCCGTGCCATGTCCGAGCAAATGCGTGTGTTTCCATATATTGCTGTGCTCGCTGCGCATATTTGCAAGTATAGCGACTTAAATGTGTGTGTGGTTTGTATGTTCTCTCTATGTAATATTTTTGACTTTGACAGTCCACCCTTTGGCAGTCACCAATAACTGCCACTTCCTAAAACATTTCAAAAAGAGAAAAAAATATATGTCAGGGGTTAATACATTTACATGGTTGGGTAGGGGAGGAGAGGAGAAGGTAGAAAAAGGGTATGACCTAGTGAGATAGCAGAAGCATGTGTGTATGAATCCGTGCTTGGGGGTCATGTATCATCGTGCCGTACGTGTTTTAAATCAAGCTTCGAGGTATTGCGAAGTATACATTTGAATTCCTTCTTATCCCGTGGTATGGGTCTGTGGATGGGCTGTCAAACTTTACCGAGCTCTTTTCGGCTTTGGTTGTAACAAAATGGGGGAGCACATTTTAGTTGATGATACATGAATGGGGGTGATATGTGATTGCTGATATCTGTGCCTGTATTCCCTATCGACTATGTGTGTCATTACCTGAGGGTTGTAGAAATGAAGAAAAGACATAATTACGGTAAATGCGGTGGTATTCTATGTCAGGTAAATGAACATTCGTCGATTGAGGTCTTGTTTGGTGTCTGTTGAATGCAGTCTTCTTTGTGCTTTTGCCCATAAGGTGCGAGCAAAAGCTGTCAATGTCCATAGATTTACAAAAGTGTTGGGCTAGCGTAATTTTAAAATTTCTAGGGAAACTGGGGATCCATGGCATAGTTCATCAAAAATCTGTGTATCAGGTTGTCAAAACTTCTTCTTTAATCCCTCTGTTGTCTGTATATCGGCTCATCAAATTCCTCGTCCAAGTGGGTCTTTTTACCTTGGAGGAAACGGAAAAACAGGTGAAAGAAACGGACCGTAGAAATCGCATTTTCATCACATCATTGTTTCTACATTTGGGTCATAAATCAAGTCCATTGGAATTACAGTTTCCTCACTCCTCAAACTCATTACCCTAGTACGACGATTGCACCTCATTAAAGCCTGCCCGCATCTAAATATCAAGCCAATCGTTATGATAACACCTAAGATACATAGGAGAAACTTCCCAACATCCATTATGACTCCTTGAGCCCAGTCTCCTAAACCAGAGAACCAATTTCGCGGGTTCAACCATGACACCCAACCAGTCAGCTCATTACCTACAGCAGCAAGAGTGAGATTGTGTCTCCTGCGAAATTCCCACTTCAGTTGGAGAATATCGTCCATCTTTTGGTCTATGACCTCGACCGGGTCCTCGGTGCTATTCGTAATATAGGTGCAACATTTCACGCCGTATTGTGTTGCCAGTGTGACACAATATCCGCCTGTCACTGCTGTGAGGTAATTAAGAACCATTCTATGCTGTACCAGTTCTGTTTTATAAGCCTGAAGTTCTCTTCCAGTATACCTAAACGTGTCATCATACATTTCAGTGATATTATCTAACAAATTGGCGAGCGCAGATATGTATTTATAATTCAACACTCCTCTGGCGGTGCGAGTGATGTCTAACGCGATTAGAAACTGAATCCCGGTGGATTCATGGATCATGTCAGAGGCCGGATGCTCTGTTCTTTCTATCAGGTGCCGTTTAACTACGCTCGTAATGGGTGTGAGTATAAGGAGTTTGGACAACACGGTGTATGTCTTTCATTTTGTCATGTGATACAGTCATTACTTCAGGCAGTACTTTTCCAATATAACACAATCCTTCAGAGTTTGGGGCAAGCCACTTATACGCCTTTCTCCCGCATATGAAATATGCATCATCGGGGAGAACATATGGGACGGAGTAGGACATAACCATATTACACACCTTCCATGTGAAATCTCCTAACCCTAATTCTTCCATCTGCTTAGTACACTGTCAAAGTCAGAAAAATGTCTCTATGCACGTTGCCATATTTGCACCGCACACTGGTCCGTGCTGCGCATGCGTACGCTCTCCCGTGAAGGCGCATACCCGCAATAGCGTGCACTCGCAGGTGCGGTATGCGTATTTACGGTAGAGTTTATGTAGTCGTAGCGTGCGACTCATTCGTTACATATTTTCACAATTAATGTAGTTTATAGATCATGATCCCTTTGATAGTTTCTGAAAGTTTGGTTAATATAGAAGGTCCCTGAGCTAAGGAATCCCTCTTTGTATCGTACGAAGGGTCTAACAGGAATCATACAGCAGTGTTTGGTACCCATCGGAAGAGTATTTAATTAGCAATATTCCGGTGTTGGTTTGGAGCGTATTAATCGCTCGTGCGAATAGTTATGGACATAAGAAGTTTATGTCCATTTCTACTATTTACTCATACTCAGGTATGCGGCGGGAAACCTAGTTCCCCACCCACCTGAGCTGTTTGAAATCGTCACAGCCCACCTGTATGAATCAACCTATGACCTTTTGTTGTGATACAGGGTCGAATTCCTTCATCCAATGGACAATGGGATTGTAGGGACTATGAGATTGCATTGTGTGTGGGGCATAAATAGGCAAGCCGACCACATCCAGCTCTCACTCTTCAACGGTTCTCATTGCTGAAAATCGGGTGCTGGATGTCCAGGCGCATGCGATCGTTTACCCTTGTGCGTAAGTTTCTCTCCGTAATCATTGTCTTACTGTGAGCCAATTTCTCTCATCTCTCTCCGTCTCTCTCTCTCTCTTTCCCTTCTCTCTCTCTCTCGTATCTCCCCTAGACTAGTATTGTATTGTATTAGATAGTATTGTATTTTGGTTAGGAAGTCTTTGTTATATTGTAGTGTATCATTTGTACTGTTATCCCCTTTTTACAAGTATACTAGATATAATACAGTTAATAGGCTTTGGACCCTAAACCAGTATCTGTGTATTTCCTATAGTGTTAAGTGTTCACTTGAGCGTCGGTGACGCTCAAACAGCTTTGTAGTTAGTCAGGTTACACAAGGTTGCACTTACACCCTGTATTCACATTAAGGTATTCCGTGTATTTCATTGGTATAAGGTTTAGACATAAAGGTATAGCGTTGTGAGCGTCTGCGCCGCTGGTGATCTCCTCGTGGTCTCGAGCGTCCGCTACGCCATAGCGAATCATTACTCTAGTCATAGCCAATAACGTGTCCTGTGATCACTGGGCCGTGAGCGAACGTGACGCTTGAGCGTCTCGCCTACGGCTGAGCGATCGTTACGCAACTAGCGTACCATTACGGTACTTCTTAAGTAAACAGCGTACAGTGTTCTTAGACTTCATAAAGGGTTGTTTATACGACAAAGGAATTTAGCATTGTCAATTGGGGACTCGTCCTATCCTTCTCATATCTGCACTAGGTAGATCAGCAGACATTATCCCCCCAGCAAAGGGTGGGAGGTTGTCTCGCAGTGCTGACGGGATAAGCGTCTGCTTCGCTTAGATAAAGAGTGCTGAAGGAATCCGGGAACCGGAAGTAAGAACAAAACGCTTGTGTCTTTTAAAACTGTTTTATTTCTCTTCTGTCTTGCGTATACACGCACGCATACATTTATCTGCATTTCTTTTTCAAATTTCGTATATCACTATTCCTGTTTGCCAAGTTTTATAGTTGATTAGAAAGTGAAAAAAGAGATTTGCTGTTATTTCATAGTAGAGGTAATAGTTAAAGTATAGACCAACACACGGCTTGTCTGGGAGATAAGACAGTCAGTGTGGTGTGCGGTAGATGATCAGGGATCACCTACATTGATAAAGGTAGAAATTGTGTTACGGTGGATCTTTGTTTTGCGTACACGTGTCCCTAACAAAAGACTTGCGTACGCAATCCAAACGGCAGACGCACGCAGCGTACATTACGCAACGTAGCGTCTGGTTACGCAACGTAGCTCAAGTCACGAAAAGTTGAATTAGCGCAAAGCGATAATTAGCGCAAAGGCGATAAGTAACGCACAGCGGTAAATAACGCGACGCGGTAAATAACGCAAATCTATTTTTGGAAAAATCTGAAATTTAGTTTAACAGATCCTGCTCCTAATTGGTAACACAGTTGGACTGAAGACAATTTCTGCGCAGAAATAGATATAGAAACAAAAGTGTACATGTGTTGAGTGAGTGTGGTTTTGTATACAAAAGTTTATATAACTTTAAGGTGGAACCAAAAGGAAAGTCGGGTACTCGTCAAGGGACACACGTGTAAGTGACATATACGGTGGCTAGGGAGGCATCCCTGGTTAAATAATATTTGAGCATTAGAGTATAGCGGACCATAAGGTAACAGACCAGGAGGTCATTAACAGAAGGTAACAAGACCAGGAGGTCGTAAGGTACTAAAAGGTCCGCTATAAAGGTACAAGAGGCACAACGCCTGGGGTGTTGGTGCAGAACCCATATAGGCCATAAGCTCTTGCTGAAGGAATCGCGGCCGGAAACATCGATTCCATTGATCTTTCAGTACATGACAAGTAGTGCTTGTGTACTGAACGATTGGACCACACGTAATTGTGTGCAGTAGTTAGTAATCTGACCTAATACCATTAGAGTAAAGTGGTCACAAACGCTATCTGTACATTCTGACGTGATTTGTGTAATTTTTTATTTTTGGAAGGGAAGTTCGCTGGTCACTCAGGAACTATCTAACAACCCCAACTTTACTGGAAAGAGTAAGTGTCCTGCGGGTAACCCTCATATGTTCCAGTAAACAGAAGGTTCCATAGGGGCCCTGTATCGAGTACGCCAGCACCATATCGGTGTGATCAGGTCGTATTGGTCGAGGTGGGCGAGTGAGTGGGGTACTCGGTAAACCGCCACCGCCGGCCTACTGTGGAGTAATTTGGTTGTCTGTAAAGGCTTGCTGAAAACCTTGATACAGAAATCCAAGGAGGACTAAGCAACACCTGCAGACTATGGGGGCCAGTTGCTCAGGTAGGGGGCGATCAACCCTGGTTCAGGTTGATTCTGTGAACCGACCAGTTGGGTCGGCACGATATGTAATGTGTGAAAAATATGGAAGTCACACCGAATCTTTATGTGATGAATGGGAGAGAATGACTGTACAAGACAGGGACAAATTCCCAAGAATAGGTAGCTTCAGTCCAGACGTGTTACAAAATTTAAGGAGGAGGATATGTCTCGTAAAATCAACAGAGACGAATTCAGCATCATGATTACTTACAGTTATGGCACCAGGAAGGTGAGATACAGAGAGGTTTGGCTCTGGCGGCGGGATCTGGGGCAGTCAGGAAGCTGATAGCCACAGCTCCACCTCCACCATACATTGCAGGAGAGAAGTTGATTACGGAGAGAAACGCACTGGGTTGTAAAACACAAACTCTTAGTAACCCTGTAAATGTTAATGATGTTAACCAAATAACTCATGCAAGTATTAACCCGTGCAAGATGTACCCTGTTTTGAACCTTCCTCAGGAGTGTGATCAAGAAGAAGATTCGGCAACAATTTCAGCGCCCTCTCTAGCGGCCACCATATCAGAAACCACAGTAGGAACTGCACCACCCACGAGATTAGTGAAGGCCCCTAGCGGAGGGATAGGTGAGGTCGTGTCAACGGGTAAGTACGGCACCATGCATTACACTGAAACAATTGTACCACAACAAGCTGTAGAATCTATACAGGAAGAGGCTGTTAGAATTGCTCCTGTAAAGGTGATAGTAGTTCCCAATGGGAAAACAGATGCATCAGGAGCCACACCCGTCAGGAACATTGCCATGTATTGCCCGTTCACTAGAATGGAATTGAGGACCATAGTGTCTGAATTCCCAGACCCCAGAAAAGATTTAGTGGCAAGCCAAAAATACATCAGGGATCTAGGAAACACTTTAGAGCCCAATAATAAGGATTGGCAGATAGTGCTAAGAGCTTGCTTACCTTCCAATGTCGACTCAGTTAAATTCTTGGCTGATTGTGGACTAGATAAAGATGTACCGCTTACAGATGTGTACGACCAGGATAATGTAAAAAGGATAAATTTACAGCTAAAGGAGTATTTCCCAGCCGTTGTTAAATGGAATAAAATATTTTCCATTAAGCAAAAGGAGTCCGAAACGGCAGCAGAATATTTCCACCGGGCACTATCAGAAATGGCAAAATACACTGGTATAGAAGACATTAAGACCAACCCAAACCATCGAGAAGTAGCAGTATCTGTACTGATGGATGGTTTGAAAGAAACATTAAAGGCTAGGGTACAGACCACACAACCATGTTGGCGAGGTCTGTCAGTGTCCACCTTGAGAGAGGCTGCTGTTGATCACGACAAAAACATCACTAGACACAGGGAGTCGCAAAGTGATAAGTTGATGTCCGTAAGAATACAGGCGCTGACCACAAGGCAGCCTGCGTATGTACCACCGAATCCTGTGGGTAAGGCAAGTGTAATAACATGTTTTTCTTGTAACAGACCGGGACACTTTGCACGAGAATGTAGAACAAAGAATGTACAAAGATCTTTTCAACCCCCTAGACAACAACACAACACACGACATTGGGAGCAGGGTCCACAGAGGCGGAGTTTTGAGCCACATACAGGGGAAACAAAAAGATATCCCCCGAACAGAGACTGGCAGGCCTCTGGTAGTTCCCAGCTAACTCCCCCACAAGTAGTTGCTGCCAATGGGATTCAGGGAGGTCAGCATACCCAATAGGGGTGTGGCCACACCTGTAATCTGCAGCCAGTTAAATTGATTGCCAGTCTTGGAAGCGAACCAGAGATTGCAATCAATGTAGCTGGTAAAACTTTAAACTTTCTTGTAGACACAGGGGCGGCCAAGTCAGTGATAAATTCGACAGTGGGCATGAGAACCACTGGTAGGACAATTCCAGCCATGGGAGTAACAGGAGTAGTCCAGCACTACCCTGTTAGCAAACCAGCCGAGATTACAATAGGGCCTTTGCATACCAAGCATTCCTTTTTGCTGGCTGCATCGGCACCAACTAATCTCCTGGGGAGAGACTTACTATGTAAAATGGGTTGCGTCATTTATTGTACTCCTGAAGGTGTATTCTTGGACATACCTGAGAATCACGCTCAGGAGGTACGAGACATGTTAGACTCCCCATCAAAATTAATGTCACATTCCATTATGACAAATAGGAATCCATCCCAAGTAGAAGAGATGATATCTCAGATACCAGAGTCACTTTGGACAAAAGATGGACAGGACACTGGATTAATGGCAAACGTAGCTCCAGTAATTGTACAAGTAAAAGATGGTAGGATAGCTCCAAAAATCCCACAGTATCCTCTGAAGCCAGAGGTGGAGTTAGGAGTTTTCCCAGTAATAGAACGCTTGCTGCAACAGGGCATTCTGGTAAGAACGTCCAGCACAGCCAATAGTCCCATCTTCCCTGTTAAAAAGAGTGGGGGGAGGGGTTACAGGCTAGTGCAGGATCTAAGGGGGATTAACAAAATAGTTGAGAGTCAGTTCCCCGTAGTGCCTAATCCAGCTGTCATCCTAATGCAAATTCCTCCCACTGCCAAATTTTTCACTGTTATTGACCTCTGCTCCGCTTTCTTTTCGGTACCTCTGCACCCTGACAGCCAATATTTGTTTGCATTCACATACAGAGGAGTCCAATACACGTGGACTCGGTTACCCCAAGGTTTCATAGATAGTCCAAGTATATTTTCTCAGGCTTTGCATGATTGTTTACAGTCTTTCCAACCAGACAGTGGATCAGTATTGATACAGTATGTGGACGATTTATTACTGTGTTCAGATTCATTGGAAACATCTCTGAAGGATACGAAACAGCTCCTGTTTCATCTTTCAGACACAGGTCACAAGGTTTCCAAAGACAAGTTACAATTATGCCAAACTAAGGTAAAATATTTGGGACACTGTCTAACACAAGGACTGAGACACCTGACCGCTGATAGAATCCAAGCCATTAGAGACATGACACTGCCACAAACCCAGCAACAGATCAGGACGTTTTTAGGAATGTGTGGGTATTGCCGTAATTGGATCCCAGGGTTTTCCATATTGGCGTTACCTTTGCAGGAAATGGTCTCTTCAAACAAACCTGATCGGATTTCGCATACAGACGAATCCGAAACAGCATTTGAGAGACTCAAACAGTGCCTAACGCAGGCACCAGCACTAGGTATGCCAGACTATGGGAAACCCTTTGAACTATACGGAACAGAAAGTGCTGGGTGCGCAGCAGGTGTACTAACCCAAAAACACGGTGACGCCAGCAGGCCAGTCGCATACTACAGCGCCCAGCTAGACACGGTAGCGCGATCCCTCCCCACATGCTTGCGTAGCGTTGCGGCGATAGCATTGCTAGTGACAAAAAGCGAAGATGTCGTGCTAGGCCACAACCTCACAATCCATACACCACATGCGGTATCTGCCTTATTGAATTCTGCCCAAACCAGACACGTCTCATCAGCAAGGTTTACAAGATGGGAATTGGCATTAATGGCCCCAGTAAACATCACCATAAGGAGATGCAGCGCATTAAATCCTGCAACATTTCTCCCAGGTGTGCCTGGTCAGGCACAAAGGGTGGAAGGTGAGAGTGATGGGGAAGGAGGATTTAATGCAAAGGGAGATACACATGATTGTATGGAATATTTGACCCAAAATTTTACCGCAAGGCCTGACATCAGTGACAACCCACTGGAAGATGCAGAACTCACGTTCTACACGGACGGTAGTTGTCATAGACAGTCAGACTCGGGAGACTTGTGTACTGGATACGCAGTCGTAGATGACCAAGACACCATAGAAGCGGAACCGCTAGGCCCACCTCACTCAGCCCAGGTTGCTGAACTGGTCGCCCTAACCAGAGCATGTGAATTGGCTAAGGGTAAGTCAGCCAATATCTACACCGATTCTAGATACGCCTTCGGGGTAGTACATGATTTCGGAGCCCTATGGCGCCTCAGAAATTTCATGACGGCAGCTGGTACACCGATAGCGCATGCAGCATATATAAAAAGGCTTCTAACAGCGATACAGGAACCCGACAGAGTGGCTGTTATCAAATGTAAAGCACATACATATAGCCAAGACCCAGTATCCCTTGGTAACAGCCGAGCAGACGAAGCCGCAAAGCTTGCAGCTGCTACCCCCATACAGACAGACACCACACAACTGATGGTATTTAATACCATCAACACACAAAAGTTGTGTGAGATGCAGAATTTGTGTTCCACACAGGAGAGAGCAGTCTGGAAGGCAAAGGGATATGGCCAGGAGTCCTCAGGGCTCTGGACGGATGGACATGGTAAACCAGTGGCCCCCAGGGCATACCTTCCATGTCTGGCTGAAGCAGCTCACGGGCTGACTCATCTAGGCAAGGAGGGGATGTGCAAATTGGTAAGAGCATACTGGTGCGCCCCAGGATTCTCCTCTCATGCGAGTAAAAGAGCAATGTCATGCCTTACCTGTCTGAGAAAGAATATTGGAAAAGCAATACCTACAGAACCATCCCATATCCCACCTGCCGGCGGCCCTTTCCAGGTAATACAAATCGACTTCATTCAATTACCCCCATGTCGAAATTTGAAATATGTACTTGTTTGTATAGATGTTTTCTCGAATTGGGTCGAAGCTTTCCCAGCAGCTACAAATACCGCTATGTTTACCGCTAAGAAAATTGTGCAGGAATTTGTATGTAGATATGGTATCCCTAGAATCATTGAAAGTGATAGGGGTACCCATTTTACAGGTGATGTCTTTCAAGGAATGTGTAAGTTGATGGGAATTGATAGCAAGCTGCACACTCCGTACCGTCCACAGGCGAGTGCGAAGGTCGAAAGAGTGAACAGCACTATTAAAAATAAATTGAGTAAAGTAATGGCAGAGACAGGATTGACGTGGCCAGAAGCTTTACCCATTGTTTTGTATAGCATCAGAACCACTCCCAGGTCCCCTCTTAATCTGTCTCCTTTTGAAATCTTGTTTGGTCGACAACCGCATGTCATGATTAACCCCCAGGATGATTTGAAATGTAACAATGAAGTAACTGTAAAGTACTTGATTAACATGAGTAAGCAGTTGAGGAATCAAAATGATAATCTGAAGTTGATGATTCCTGATTTACCAGATAGTAATTGTCATGACATTGAACCTGGGGATTATGTAATGATACGAAATTTTCTACGCTCAGGTTGTCTTATTGATAGATGGGAAGGACCATACCAGGTCTTATTGACTAGCACCACAGCATTGAAGGTGGCTGAGAGAGAGACTTGGGTCCATTCATCCCACTGCAAAAAGGTTGCTGATCCAGAGAAGTCCCGTGATAAGGAACAGACGGTAGAGGTTGTATCACTGGAGTGTCTGTTCCAGGAGGACTGAGGCGGCACCTGAGCCTTGAAGACCGAAAGCAGTTGTCGACTCCCTTCTCCCTTTTATTGTTTTCCTCCACTTCCCATCCCCTCTTCCTTGAAATTTCTTTTTCCCCCTTCTCATTCTTCTCTATTTCCTCCTCAAAGATGGACTTGCCCCAAGAGACTGTGATCCGGATTTTGATGTTAACCATGATGTTGACCAGAGCAGTCTGTTCCGGCGAGAGTACCATAGAGGTCGAGAGAGGATCTGGAATGGGTTCCGATTATGATGATGGAGGCGTAGTTTTCCAAGATCAACCAAACCAACAAGCAAAGGCGAGTATCAGAAAACGATCCGATAGAAGAAATTGTGATGGATTGTTAGCTGAAGAAAATTGTATCTGTAGGCTCTGTGATAATCTAGTTGAAGATGGATGCATAAAGAAATGCCAATCTAGTTTTAATATCCATATGGACCGGCATCCATTGAGTGACTATCACTCCTTAGTGGGTAACGTGTTAAACCAAACAGATTGTTGGGTATGCTCTCAAGTACCTCAGGGTCACAGCAAATCAGGGCTAGTACCATTTCCTTTAACGTTAGGGGAGGTACTTGAGCTAAATGGTGGGAGACCGGTGGACCGGAGGTTTAATATCTCCAGCCCTCCTAGTTTGAAGCTCCACCAATACCATGTGGATAGGTCCCTCTTATGTTTCAATATCTCCAATCCCAGAAAACCGGGAAATTGGGAAGTGTCATGGAGCAACCTTACCATGACCTTTTCACACAGAGCAGATAGAATGCCTACAGATACAGAGCTGGTACGCCACATAGCCAGTAGAGGAAAATCTTTTCGGTATCGATATACCTTAGGAAATAGGATTACTAGAGTTGGAGAGGTATCACCAGGATACTGTGCACATATCGTACAAACTGATACGTGCATTAAGCAGATGGAAGAATTAGGGTCAGGAGATTTCACCTGGAAGGTTTGTAACATGGTAATGTCCTTCTCCGTCCCATATGTTCTCCCCGATGACGCATATTTCATATGCGGGAGAAAGGCGTACAAGTGGCTTGCCCCAAACTCTGAAGGATTGTGTTATATTGGAAAAGTATTGCCTGAAGTGATGACTGTAACACATGACAAAATGAAAGACATACACCGTGGTGCCCAAGCTCCTTATACTCACACTCATTACGAGCACCGAGTTAAAAGACAACTGTCAGAAAGGTTAGAGCATCCGGCCTCTGATCTTATCCATGAATCCACCGGGATTCAGGTTCTGGTAGCGTTAGATTTCACTCGTACCGCTCGGGGAGTGATGAATTATAGATACATTTCCGCACTCGCCAATTTGTTAGATAATATCACTGAAATGTATGATGACACGTTTAGATACACTGGAAGAGAACTTCAAGCTTATAAAACAGAACTAGTTCAGCATAGGATGGTTCTTAATTATCTTACAGCAGTAACAGGCGGATATTGTGTTACATTGGCAACACAGTACGGCATAAAGTGTTGCACTTATATCACGAATAGCACCGAGGATCCGGTAGAGGTCATAGACCAAAAGATGGACGATATTCTGCAATTAAAGTGGGAATTTCGTCGAAAACACAATCTCACCCTTGCTGCTGTAGGTAATGAGCTGACTGGTTGGGTGTCATGGTTGAACCCGCAAAATTGGTTCTCCGGTTTAGGAGACTGGGCTCAAGGAGTCATAATGGATGTTGGAAAGTTTCTACTATGTATCTTGGGTGTCGTTATATCGATTGGATTGATATTTAGATGCGGGCAGGCTTTAATGAGGTGCAAACAAAGTACAAGAGTGATGAGCTTGAGGAGCGAGGAAACTGTAATTAACCTGGATTTGATTTATGACCCAATGATAGAAACCAGGATGGGATGAAAATGCGATTATACGGTCCGTTTCTTTCACCTGTTTTTCTGCTTTTCTCCAAGATACAAAGACCCCCTTGGACGAGGAAGTTGACGAGACGCTATACAGACAACAGACAAGCACCAAAGATGAAGTTTTGACCACTTGAGAAATGGACACTTGATGAACTTTGCCATGGATCCCCAGTTTCCCTAGTACATTTAAACTCACGCTAGCCCAACATTTTTTGTAAATCTGATGGCTCAGACAAAGCTATTTGCTCATGCCCAAGGAGCAATACAGCGCAAAGAAGACGACTCTCAACAGATACCGAACACAACTTCGACGACAGATGTACATTTCCCTGACATAGAATATCATTGCATTTTCCATAAGTGTTCTTTATCTTCATCTCTACAACCCTCAGGTAATGACACACATAGACGATAGGGAATACAGGCACAGATATCAGCAACCACATACCTCCCCCATTCATGTATCATCAACTAAAATGTGCTCCCCATTTTGTTCAAAATCCGAAAAGAGCTCGGTAAAGTTTGACAGCCCATCCACAGACCTGTACCACAGGATAAGAAGGAATTCAAATGTATACTTCGCAATACCTCGAAGCTTGATTTACCACACGTACGGCACGATGATACATGACCCTCCAAACATGGACTCATACACACATGCTTCTACTTTCTCACTAGGTCATACCCTCTTCACACCTACTCCTCTCTTCTTCCTTACCCCACCATGGAAATCAATTAACCCCTGACTTGCATTTTTCTCCTTAAATGTTTTGTGGCAGTTATTATTGACTGCCAAAGGGTGGACTGTCAAAGTCAGAAAAATGTCTCTATGCACGTTGCCATATTTGCACCGCACACTGGTCCGTGCTGCGCATGCGTACGCTCTCCCGTGAAGGCGCATACCCGCAATAGCGTGCACTCGCAGGCGCGGTATGCGTATTTACGGTAGAGTTTATGTAGTCGTAGCGTGCGACTCATTCGTTACATATTTTCACAATTAATGTAGTTTATAGATCATGATCCCTTTGATAGTTTCTGAAAGTTTGGTTAATATAGAAGGTCCCTGAGCTAAGGAATCCCTCTTTGTATCGTACGAAGGGTCTAACAGGAATCATACAGCAGTGTTTGGTACCCATCGGAAGAGTATTTAATTAGCAATATTCCGGTGTTGGTTTGGAGCGTATTAATCGCTCGTGCGAATAGTTATGGACATAAGAAGTTTATGTCCATTTCTACTATTTACTCATACTCAGGTATGCGGCGGGAAACCTAGTTCCCCACCCACCTGAGCTGTTTGAAATCGTCACAGCCCACCTGTATGAATCAACCTATGACCTTTTGTTGTGATACAGGGTCGAATTCCTTCATCCAATGGACAATGGGATTGTAGGGACTATGAGATTGCATTGTGTGTGGGGCATAAATAGGCAAGCCGACCACATCCAGCTCTCACTCTTCAACGGTTCTCATTGCTGAAAATCGGGTGCTGGATGTCCAGGCGCATGCGATCGTTTACCCTTGTGCGTAAGTTTCTCTCCGTAATCATTGTCTTACTGTGAGCCAATTTCTCTCATCTCTCTCCGTCTCTCTCTCTCTCTTTCCCTTCTCTCTCTCTCTCGTATCTCCCCTAGACTAGTATTGTATTGTATTAGATAGTATTGTATTTTGGTTAGGAAGTCTTTGTTATATTGTAGTGTATCATTTGTACTGTTATCCCCTTTTTACAAGTATACTAGATATAATACAGTTAATAGGCTTTGGACCCTAAACCAGTATCTGTGTATTTCCTATAGTGTTAAGTGTTCACTTGAGCGTCGGTGACGCTCAAACAGCTTTGTAGTTAGTCAGGTTACACAAGGTTGCACTTACACCCTGTATTCACATTAAGGTATTCCGTGTATTTCATTGGTATAAGGTTTAGACATAAAGGTATAGCGTTGTGAGCGTCTGCGCCGCTGGTGATCTCCTCGTGGTCTCGAGCGTCCGCTACGCCATAGCGAATCATTACTCTAGTCATAGCCAATAACGTGTCCTGTGATCACTGGGCCGTGAGCGAACGTGACGCTTGAGCGTCTCGCCTACGGCTGAGCGATCGTTACGCAACTAGCGTACCATTACGGTACTTCTTAAGTAAACAGCGTACAGTGTTCTTAGACTTCATAAAGGGTTGTTTATACGACAAAGGAATTTAGCATTGTCAACACGTATCAGGTTGTACGATATGTGCACAGTATCCTGGTGATAACTCTCCAACTCTCGTAATCCTATTTCCTAAGGTATACCTATACCGGAAAGATTTTCCTCTACTGGCTATGTGGCGTATAAGCTCTGTATCTGTAGGCATTCTATCTGCTCTATGCGAAAAGGTCATGGTTTGATTACTCCATGACACTTCCCAATTTCCCGGCTTTCGGGGATTGGAGATGTTAAAACATAATAGGGACCTATCCACATGGTATTGGTGGAGCTTCAAACTAGGAGGGCTGGAGATATTAAACCTCCTGTCCACCGGTCTCCCACCACTTAACTCAAGTACCTCCCCTAACGTTAAAGGAAATGGTACTAGCCCTGATTTGCTATGACCTTGAGGTACTTGAGAGCATACCCAACAATCTGTCTTATTTAACACACTACCCACTAAGGAGTGATAGTCACTCAATGGATGCCGGTCCATGTGGATATTAAAACTGGATTGGCATTTCTTAATGCACCCATCCTCAACTACATTGTTACAGAGCCTACAGATACAGTTTTCTTTTCAGCTAACAATGTTTACAAATAACATGGCTGTTAGATCGTTTCCGGTACTCGCCTTTGCTCGGTGCTTGTGTTGCTATTGGAAATTTACACCTCCGTCTTAGTCATTGGAACCTTTCTGGATCCTTTCTCGACCTCACTGGTACTCTCACCGAAACAGACTGCTCGGGTCAACGTCATGGTCAACAGGAAAATCCATATCACAGTCTCTCGGGGCAAGTCCATCTTACAGGAGGAGAAAAGAAGAAATTTGTAATGGGGTACAGAAAATCAGTTTGAGGGGGAGAGAAACTTGTTACGATAATTAGTTCTCTCGTCTTGTTGTTCTTCTTGTTCTGCTGTCTTCTCAAAGGTGCTGTCTCTCAGTCTTCCAAACGAACATTCTGGTGATGCAATATTCCCTCCAAACCAGCGATCTTTCTGTAAGGAGCAAAAATCTTGCATTACCATTTGTCTAACTGATGGGTGACATACCATCTTTAAAACATGAAAGCATGAGTGAGAAGAGAGAGAAAACAACAACAGCAAAAAAAAAACAAAGAGAGAGAACAATTTATATGCATGTGTATATTACTTAAATCAACAATAGCCATCAATAGGAAAAGAGAAAAAAAACATTTTTCAAACATTTTAAAACATTGTCAGATCATCAGGCTGTCATATCTACATGTCTAATGGTTTCCTTGCGCAGTCCCTCCCCCCCAGCACTTCCATATTCCATTGTCTGTATCTGGCCAGAATACATTGATGCGGATTGGTCATGCTGGGGTTTGGTAGACTTCTGCAAAGACCAAGTATATATGCAATGTTTGAATCCTACCAATATTCGTCAGAGATGGGGAGAGAGAAAAAGAAACATTTCACAGATACATTTACAACGTTTCACCCGGTCATTCCTGTGTCTTCAGGGAATGACCTCCCAATTCATTAACTATTACCTCAGGCTTACCATCAGTCCTAATGATCACCTTTCCTGATTGCACATTATGGGTGTGGCTCAAAATTCTTCCTATATGGTCCCTGTTTATAATTGTGTGTGTTTTAATTTTGCTCATTTCTGGGTCTAGGGGGTCTGACTTTATGTGGGTTATTACAGCTGCTGGCATAATGCCCTTCTCTTTTACAAAGAAAACAAACCCGGGGCTTCTTCCAAGTGTCAGTGACCTGAGGTTTTGGTAGATTTGATGCCTCCTCAAACGCTCGGATGCTCATCACCATCAACCGCTTTCCCTGTGCTTCCCTGCTTCCTTGGATATCATGGTTATGTTGTTGTCTAGGGGATTGATATGACTTTTGTATTCCTCTCGCAAAGTGTCCTTTTTTATGACAATTGTAACAGACTTCCACATTTAAATTTCTCGCAGGGGTTTGGGGCTTATGCTGGAGTGGTCTTGTGGTTAGGGCCTGTATACTTGCGGCCATTAATTTATCACTTTGTGACTCTCTGTATCTGGTGATATTTTGATCAATATCAATAGCGGCCTCTCTTAATGCGGCCACCGAGATATTTCTCCAGTTTGGGTTGGTGGTCTGTACCCTTGTACTCAATACCTCCTTTAAACCATTCATTAATACCTTAACCGCTATTTCTCTATGCTGTGCGCATGTTTTGATGTCTGTGATCCCAGTGTTCCTAGCCATTACTTGCAGTGCTCGATTGAAATAACTGGAGATACTTTCCCTTTCGTTTTGTCTTATGGAGAAGATTTCATTCCACTTGACAACGGCAGGGAAATATACTTCCAACTGTTGGTTTATCTGCTTAATACATTCCTGATTGTGTTCCTCCGTTTGAGGTACTTCTGTGTCTAATTGACAATCAGTAATAAATGTCGCAGAGTCAACACCGGAGGGCAAACATGCCCTCAGCACTGTCCGCCAATCGTTGTTGGTGGGTTCTGTTGAGTTTCCTAGTTCTTTAATGAACCTTTGACATGCGACTAGATTTTTCCGTGGATCGGGAAATTCGGACATAATTGATCTCAATTCGGTCCGGGACCAGGGACAGCGCATTGCACTGTCCTGGACGGGAATGGTTCCCTGATCGTCAGTCTTCCCATTGGGGACTGTGATCACCCTGACAGGACTAAACTCAATTACATCACCTTGTTTTGGTCTTACAATATGGGGTACATTTGTTTGTGCGTGATATAAAACATTGTACGTACCTGTGGACACGACCTCACCTGACCCTCCGTTAGGGGGTTTGATTATTGCCTTTACCGATTTGGTCGCGTCCACCTGGATGTCTTGTGTGATGGCTGCTGGAAGTGGTGCCGACATCGTGTTGAGTTCACTTTCTTGCTCGTATTCCTGAGGGAAGTTTGACATGGGGTGCAACTTGCACGGGTTAATAGTTGTACATTTAACAGCATTACAATTATCATTGTTATGTTTATTATACTTATTCTTATCATCTATACTACAGTTGCTAAGTGCGTTTTTATTGTTCAACATTGTGCCTTTCTACGCAACCATAATCCTCTCCATTGCCACATCTCTCCTCCCAAGATGAGAGTCAGGTATGTCAGTTAGCTCTTTTTGCATTTCACTTTCCTGTTGCCATAACTTTAAACAATCATAATGTTTGATCCGTCTCTTTGCTGGTTCAATAAGACCTATCCTTCTTCTTAGATTTAGTAACACTTCTGGGCTAAAGCTACCTATTCTTGGGAATTTCTCCCCGTCCAGTACAGTCATTCTTTCCCATTCATCACATAAAACCTCTATGTGTGAACCGTATTTTTCACACATTACATACCTGGCCGACCCGATTGGTCGGTTTACTAAATCAACCCGAACCGAGGTTGATCGCCCCCTACCTGAACAACTGGCCCCCATAACTTGCAGGTGTTGCTTTTCTTCAGCGAACCCTTACAAAAACCAAGATGCCCGGGGCAGGCTGGCGGTGAAGTTTACCGAGTACTCCACTCACTTCTCGCCCACGTTGGCCAGTAACACAATCACTGTATCCAGAGCTGTTGTACCCAACCTAGGGCCCCTGTGAACCTTTATTTACTGGGGCGCGTTCCCCAGCAAGTATCGGTTGTTGGATAGTTCCTGAGTGACCAGCGAACTTCCCTTAAAATAAAATAAAAATTACACAAATCACGTTAGAATGTACAAATAGCGTTTATGACCTTCGTACACAAATAGTACCGGTCAGGTTTACTAATGCACACAATTACGTGCGGTACAATCGTTCAGCACATAAGCAACTAATCTTATGTACTGAGCGACCAACGGAATCGAAAATTACGGCTGCGAATTCCTTCAGCCAGAGCTTGTATGGCCTATATGGGTGTTGCACCAACCCTTTTAGGTGTTGTGCCTGTGGACTGTATAGCGGACTTCCTTGTCTGCTGTACCTGAACCTGCTGGTCTGCTATGACCTCCTGGTCTGTTACAGTATGACCTCCTGGTCTGCTACACTCTAATGCTCAAATTGTATGTTTTAACCAGGGATGCCTCAGTAGCCACCATGTACGTCACTTACACGTATGTACCTCACGAGAACTTGACTTTTCTTGTGGTTCAACCTCAAAAATTGTAAAAACAAACACTCACTCACCACATATACACTTTTGTTTCTATTTCTATTTCTGCGCAGAAATTTCTCTTTAGACCAGATGTGTTACCAATTAGGAGAAGGATCTGTTAATTTAAATTTCGAATGTTAGAATAGATTTGCGCGATTTATCGCCTTGCGTTATTTACCGCGTTGCGCTATTTATCGCGTTGAAAAAAATTAACACTTGTGATTTGAGTTACGTGGGCGTACCCGTACGCTCCGTTGCGTAATATACGCTGCGTGCGTCGGCCCTTGGGTTGCGTACGCAAGTCTCAGTCCTTTGTTAGAGACACGTGTACGCAAAGCAAAGATCCACCGTAACACAATTTATACGTTTATCAATGTAGATGATCCTTTATCATCTACCGCGCACCACACTGACTTCGCCTTGTCTCTCAGGCACAGCTGTGTTTGTCTATACTTTAACTATATTACCTTTTTACTCTTAAACTATAAAATAGCAGCAAATCTCTCTTAGCACGTTTATCAATTATAAAACTGGCAAACAGGAGAGTGATATACGAAAATACACAAATGAAAAGAAATGCAGATATGCGTGCGTGTGTACGCAAGACAGAAAAATAAACAGTTTTAAAAGAGACTAGCGTGTTGTTCTTACCTCCGGTTCCCGGATTCCTTCAGCACCCTTTACTAAGAGAAGCAGACGCTTATCCAAACAGCACTACGAGGAATATGATCTCCCGCCCTTTGCTGCTGGATAATGTCTGCTGAAATTACCTAGTGCAGATATGTGAAGGACGGGCGAGCCCGCAATTGATAAAGCTGAATATTTATCTTATATAAAACCCTTTATGAGGTCTAAGAACACTGTACGCTGTTTACGTATGAAGTACCGTAGGGGTACGCACGTTGCGTAACAATCGCTTAGCCGTAGTCGAGACGCTCAAGCGTCACGTTCGCTCACGGCCAAGAGATCACAGGCAGGCACGCTATTGGCTGCTGACTAACTTAATGATTCGCTATAGCGTAGCGGACGCTCGGGACCACGAGGAGATCACCAGCGGCGCTGACGCTCACAATGTTAAACCTTTGTATCTAAACCATAAACAGTGTATTGTGCAGTAAAACCTTAGTGTAATGATAGAGTGTAAATGCAACACAGTATAACCTTATTACCTTTAAAGCTGTTCTAGCGTCACCGACGCTCTGAGAATACTTAACACTATAAGAAATACACAGATACCGTGCTCAGGGTCCAACGCCTAATATATATATTATGAATGATATACTTGCAAAAGAATTAATACAAATACAAATCATACACTACAATATAACATAGACTACCTAACCAGATAACTACACAGGAAATATAATACAATTACTATTTAAGAGAAAATAAGAGAGAAAGAGGAGAAGAGAGAGAGAGAGAGAGATTGGCTCACAATAACAAGAAGATCAATATGGTTGCAGCAAAGCTTACACATGTGAGGAACAATCGCTGCGCAGTTATTCAATGCTGAGAATCTTTGTGGAGAAAATACTTGACCTTACCCATACTGGCAGTCCCTATATACACAACCCTACAATACCGCATGGGACAGAAGCTAGACTCCATTTTATTCCAAAATGTCCAAGCCTCAGAACAATGCATATGTTCTGATTTTACAATTCCAAACCATCTAAATCACCTTTCACAATTTCAATCCAACTTCCTAGAACCATCTTATTCACTTTCACATTCCAAACAACTTCCTAGAACCATCTTATTCACTTTCACATTCCAAACAACTTCAGTATCTCAATAACCAGAGCATATTCATCACAAGACCAGATCACAATGTAACCACACATCTCAGCCCGCCACTGCCACAAGCACATGCCCAAACGCAACTGCATGGTGGTATTTATGATTAACAAGATATATATTATAACTAACCAGTACAATCTATTTTAAATCACCATAGGCAAACAAATACCACAAATGCTATGCTACAGGTTGTCTAATGTCCCAGCTACCATCACAGATTCCCAGATCTATCACACAAACACCCAACAATCACACAACCAAGTTACAATATCCTATTTAAACCAGAAAGCAATCTGTCTATATTTGCTTATCTAGCCATGTGAATTCAATACTTAGCCTTTGGTGCCTGGTGATGATCCAGCCATGCTTCTGGGAGCTTTGTTCTGAGTGTAGCTTCATTACATCTGTTCTCTGAGGCCACCAGCAAAAACTGACCCCCAACCCCCCCAGACAGGAACTATCCTCCTGTGTGTCTGTTCCTAGGGGAGGGGTCTCTCTCTCTCCTTTGTATATGTTAATCAGGTTCAGCCCTGAAAATCTTAGTAAAAGGTTGGCTTGATCATCCATTGTTCTCAACAAAGTGATCTTAGCTTTTATACATATAATCATATCTATCCGCTGCAATGTCCCACAACTTCACAACCAGCATCAAACTAACCCACACATCATTCTGCTTGCTTCAATACCAAACATGATGGGCGCATCTGGTTCTGTTCAGATAATACATATTCATGACATCAATTCATCAGCCAATTCTAAATCTCCATGATGTCTGGTGCTTGACATTATTATAACCATGTACTGTATGAAACAAGCGCCGAATCCATCTCCGTGCCATGTCCGAGCAAATGCGTGTGTTTCCATATATTGCTGTGCTCGCTGCGCATATTTGCAAGTATAGCGACTTAAATGTGTGTGTGGTTTGTATGTTCTCTCTATGTAATATTTTTGACTTTGACAGTACGTACATACATATATTTATCTTAATATAGGAAATTGGGGGGCACCAATATTTTTCTTGCCTCCGGGCAACTGTGACGAACTTACGCCACTGTATGCCTTTATGTCAGGGCCGGGCCCAACTGCCAAAGCAACCCCAACCTCACCCCCCTCCTCCTTCTTGCAGTTACAAACGAAAAAAATATGTTGTAATGACATAAACAAAATAAAAAAAAATCATCTGGTCTCATCTACCCAGCCTAGCAGGGCTCTCACGCAAAGGAACGAGTTGGACCGCCTCCCAGCAAGTGTCACCACTAGGTACGTGCCCAGTGGGAAATTCACTACTGCCCACAGCAAGAGGCTGCATGATAAAAAAAAAGAAGTTTTTACCTTGCCTCCACCAACCCTGACAACTGGTGGGGTTTCCGGGCACCTGTCAATGAGGTGTGGAAGTGATATTGTCTTATGCATGCGCAGTGATGTTACTTTTGTAAAAAAATAAAGAATCACCAGGGTAGAATACAAAAATATATGGATGGTGTATGCTACCTGGCGCTCTCCTGTTGGTTCGAGTGTAGGGAGGAAAGTATTAGACAATAAGAAATGTATTAAAAAAAACATATAAAAATAAAACAACTATACATTCCTGTAGAGCAGGCATTCCCAACCTTGGTCCTCATGGCACACTAAAGGTGCCCATACACTAGATGACCTGTAAATGATGATTTCTCGTTAATGATTTCCCTTAAACTCCCCCGGCAGCTCCCGGCAGTCCTGGACAAACCATATAGTACAATACACATGATGTATCTTTGTTCCCGGTGGGAATGTTGTTTTAGATTTCAAGGAATTAATATATGGACAGCAAAGAGACACCAGAACAGCTGACTAATACCCCTTTCACACCAGCCTATTTTCCCGGGATGATCCCGGCAACAACCCGGGTGTAGCGCTGGTGTGAAAGGGTCCTGGGACAGAATCCCGGGAACCATGCCCCTGCATTTCAACCCTGCTATCATCCAGGGTTGGTCCCGGGATCTTCCCGGGACCCTGGCCAGTGTGAACGGTGTAGGGACATGTCCCGCCTTCCCGGGGTGCCTCTGCTGATGCTGATTGGCTATTCAGGGCACTTCCTGGTGTTGTGATTTTTCAGAGACGCGCAGAGGCATCACACAGCATGGAGGCAGGTACTTTGCAGCTCTGTGGCACAACAGACCCCCGCAGCGCTTTTTAACCCCTGAAGCCCTGCAATGTCTTGGACAAATGAAGAGGTGAGGGAGCTTTTAAGCATTAGAGGGGAAGAGGAGATCAGGCGCCAGATCACAGGTACTGTAAAGGATGCCCAGATATACTACAACATAGCGAAGACCCTGGCATCGCGGGGCATCATCCGTAGCCAACAACAAGTGGTGAATAAACTGAAAACGCTAAAAAAACAGTTTAACCGCATCCATGACCATAACCGGAGCAAAAGTGGGGCTGCAAGGCGCAACTGGATGTTTTATGAGCAATGTGCATCAGTTTTTGGCAACACTGCGCTCAGTGACCCCATCAGCCTGTCATCCTCCAGCTCTGCCACTCCCTCACCCTTTGTGGCTGCTGAGGAGAGTGAGTCCAGCATGGAAAGTACCCAATGTGGGCGAACAACATCATCCCCCATACTATTTGAAGATGATCCTATCCACCCTGATCTGGACTCATCCGCCAACCTGACTGAAGACAGTTTACCCGGCAACAGTGCGGATGCTGTGACTGTCCAGGAAACAGATGTGGGCGCGGCACTCCAGGCAAATCCCCCTGTGATGCGCACCAATAGTAAGTATTTGTCCTTGCTTACCATTATTTCTGTTCTAAACACCCGCATTCCAATAAAAATGAATTCTGCACTATATGCCACCAAAACCGCCCGCCATATAGTTTACTGTCGCAGAGTGTATCTAGTGCAGGTGGGAGGAGGCCACAAACACGTACGATCACATCGCTGCTTTTTCTTATATGCCCTTTTTTCCTTCTTACTCCCCTTGCAGTATTTTCAGTTCCCAAGAGGAAACGCAAAGTCAACAAAGTGGAGCTTGCTGCACGGGCAATGACCAAGGTGCTGGTTGAAGAACTGCGCAACATGGACAACAACATGCAGCAACAGGAGGATGCCCGCCAACTCCGTTTTATACAGGCGGAAAGAGAGCTGCAGCAATCCTTCATAACGCAGATAATGGGACACCAAGAACGCATCTTGTGCAACTACCAAGACTGGCAATTTCAGTTCCTGGACCGCATCTCGCCTCGCATTCAGGGTACCCATATGTACCCAGCTATCCAGGCCCCTCCTGTCCCCGAGCAGAGTTATCCCCCGTATTCTAGAGGTCCCTACTATGACCCCCCTAACCCGAATCCATCTCTAGATTACAAAGTGTATAGACAATTGCCATAGGCAGTGTTTGCCTTGGACTGTGTATTTAACTTTGATAGTTTTGGCCAGTGATACGGTCCCAATTTTCATGTTTGGAAGGGTGTGGGGTTTGGGTTTTTTGGGGATTTTATATTAATATGTTTGCTATGTGTTCGCCACATGTTCTCATTTTATGCCAAGCTTTACTATATATATGCCTGTTCATTTAACAGATTGGTTTTGTGCAATTAAAACAAAGGATAACATAGTGCAAACTTTTTGTTCATGTAAAATTGTAAACATTATTAATTATTTTAACATCTCGTTAAGGTTGGTACAAATGGTTTCCCTAATGAGTTCGGCACTAGAGGAATGTTACCCACCAGACACCTCCAAATCTACACTAGAGGGTGTCACTTCAGGGTCCTTCACAGTCCACTCCTCTGGAAACTGTTCCTTCTGCAGTTCACATATGTTGTGAAGGACACAGCAGGCCGCTACTACATGAGGCATAAGCTTGAGGTCATCATTCCTCTTCATGAGGCAGCGCCAACGTCCTTTCAGGCGGCCAAAGGCATTCTCCACCACCATCCGTGCCGAACTCAGAGTATGGGTATATGCCACTTGGATGGGAGACAGCTGCAAATGCTGGGTGTACCCCTTCATTAGCCAGTGGCGTAAAGGGTAGGCTGCATCCCCAATGATGTGAACTGGGATGTCCACCCCATCCACTGTCTTTGATTTCTGAAAAGAAATACAAGAGTATGAGTATCACTTGATTGCTGAAACAGGTATGGGGGTGAAGCAGGTGACAGCAATCTACAGGGACTCCTATTTCAATAAACCTTTTACAAAGAGAAACACTACAGGCCACACATATTCCATCACAACTGACAACCAAAAGTGAAATCTGGCAAACCCTTTAAAGAAACATTGGAGGGGGTGGGGGTGTGGGGGTGAATAAAATATATATATATATATATATATATATATATATATATATTTACCTCTCTGGGAAAAAGCTCTCTCCTGGCATAGCATACCACCACAGCGCAATCACCAGTCTCCTCCTTGGCTGGATGGGTGTCCGGTAGTGGGTGGTCTGCATAGTAAGTGCAGGGGTGAGTAGGTCCAGCAGGTATTGGAACGTTGGACGTGACATGCGAAAGTGGCTCATCCACTCCTCATCTTTATAAGCCTCCACAGTCTCCATGAAAACATCACCATGAGGGCGGTCTCTGGTCCACATTCTTCGCTCGGGCGCAGTACTAATTCGCATAACAGAAGCCAGAGTCTGCGAAATCAGGGTTCTCCTCCTGCGCAAATACTGGCGTTGAGTCCTGGCCCTCTCTGCCAAAAATACAGCTCTCCTCCTCCAGGTATAACTCTGCCCTATAGAGCACAGAGTCAGAAGCTGCATCAGACTCTCACTTGCTGGGTCAAACAGCAGTAAGGCCCAAACAATCAGGAACACAGGCATACACAGTGGTACTCTGTCGGCCATGATTGCTGCAATGAGGTGAGCAGGCCTGCCCTCCCTTCCTCTCTCCCTCCCTCTCTGTAATGACCTCATATTTGTGGGTCTAGAAAAAGGGCCATTTCTAATGACATTCTCATAAAATGCAGGGCCATCCTGGGTTCAGTATGAAAGGTGCCGACCCGGGATGTCCCGGCTCCAAATGCTGGTAAAAACGAGGCCCAAACCGGGAATATCCCTGCATGATGCCGGGACCGAATTCCCGAGTTAGTCCCTGCATTTTTGGTCTGAAAGGGGTATTATACAATAATGATTTATTATACTCAACTTTAGGAGTTCAATTCAGTGAAGTGAAATAGTCCGTTATCTCCTTTCAGGCCTTATTGGGGAACTGCAAACCATTGTAGAAATCAAATTATTAACCCTATGGTGACATTCCACCCTCTGATTTCTACATAACACATATAACAAATATACAATATAACAACATTATTAGTGTGTGGTTTCAACAAATAGTAGACTTAAGTTAAATTAGTCTATAACTGTTGTTCCATTGGATCTTATGCAACTCAGCTGTTTTCCTGACTTCTTCTCTTGTACGAGAAACTATTCTGTGGCCATCATCATCTCAGGCACACCTCCAGTAAAGTCCTCTCATCTCCTGTTCCAACCAAGGTAGAAGAGATCAACTGTTGGCTAAGAAAAAACGAACAGTGTGAGATAAACCATGGCAAAAAAACAAAAAATAAACATTTCCTTATGCTGCTGTAAATGTCTGTAGTTCTACAACTAAACTTTTCTTCACCCTCTGATTTTATCAGGAATGTTTGCATCTGTACACCACTTACACGTAAAAGTTAAAACTTTTACCACCCTCCGATCATACTGATGTCAGTTTTGCGAATGGTAAGAGGCATGGAAAACCCAAATCTCTTTCTGTAAAATGGATGTCTTTGCTTCTTTAACATCCCATTGTCACAACTGAGGGCCTGAGCTGACGGGAGGCAGCCTCAGTTGTAGGGGCTGAGATGTACCGGAACCTGGGAGGTTGTATCAGACCCCTGGACATGTAAGTAACATGAATAATAACTGCCCGAAGGCGTGACCACGACAACTTGGATAAAAGTCAATGATGTTTATTATGACAACTCCGCAACACAGCAGCAGTAAAAGAAAACGTAAAAGTCAGCAAATAATAAATACAGTTCCTGGGTACTACAGGATGGCAGGAGCCACAGGGCACTGGTAGTGTGAGATAGTTCTTATGATCTTCTAGATGGAAAGTCCTTACCAGGCCCGACTGTAGCAATGGAGATAACCCAGGATTGTGCCAGCTGGTGTTCCAGGAAAAGCTGGGTTGCTGAAGGTAAAACAGCTGCTGTGGATACTGGCTGGAACCAGACTGTTGTTAGCACGGAGTGGATACTGGCTGGAACCAGTTAAATAATAAATGAACTTGGGAGCGATGAAATATGAACTGAAATGTAGAACTTGAGAGCGGAGAAATAATAATACCGGTGGAGAGTGGTAAAGTGTAGAAAGGACACCGGCCCTTTAAGGGAAGCTGTACTCTGCTGGAAGCTGAGCTGGAAGCAGGTAATGTTGTAGCTGGAAACAGATGAATCCACAATGGATTGGAGAGTCAGGCTACACCGCAGGTGGAATGCTGGTGCGGGTCTCTATGGTGGAAGTCTTGAGACAGGAGCTGGAACCTGGAAGACAATCACAGGAGAGAGACAAACAGGAACTAGGTTTGACAACCAAAGCACTGACGCCTTCCTTGCTCAGGCACAGTGTATTTATACCTGCAGCAAGGAAGGGATTGGCTAGGCAATTAGGCAGATTAACAATACTGACAACAGATTGGAGGAAATGATCAGCTGACAGAATCCAAGATGGCTGCGCCCATGCAGACACTTGGAGGGAAGTTTGGTTTGTAATCCATGTGGTAATGAAAACAGTAATGGCGGCGCCGGCCACTGGAGACAGGAGACGCCAGGCTGACAAGTGCACATCCAACCACGCGGACACAGCGGAGGCCGCGGCTGACGTAATCGCCACTCTGCATGCAGAAGCTCAGGGACGGCGGCGGAGGCCGCGGGAGACGCCATGCCAGATGTAATAAGGCGTTACTGTGACAGCGTCTCAGAGAGACAGGAGAGGATGCAGGAATGTGAACATTAGGATAACAGATGGGATCCGGTCCTGGAGCGCTGAGCCAGCCTTAGGAGGCATCTGATGGGTAAGAAATGGCGTCCAGATACCCGGATCGTGACAGCACCCCCCCCCCTTTAGGAGTGGCCCCAGGACACTTCTTTGGCTTTTGAGGAAACTTGGAATGGAATCTCCGGACCAAGGCAGGAGCATGGACATCAGAAGCATTGGTCCATGAACGTTCCTCAGGACCATAACCCTTCCAGTCAATAAGATATTGTAGTTGACCGTAACGGTGACGTGAGTCCAGGATCTTGGCCACTTCATACTCAACGCCTCGTTGAGTTTGGACTTTCGGAGTTGGAGGAAGTGAGGAATGAAACCGATTCAAGATCAGCGGTTTCAACAGGGAAACATGGAATGTCCTGGGTATTTTTAAGAAGGGAGGCAACTGGAGTCTGTAAGCAACAGGATTGATGACTTGTTCAATCTTGAAAGGACCGATATAGCGAGGTGCAAACTTCATACTGGGAACTCTTAACCTCAAATTCTTCGTGGATAACCATACCCGATCACCCACCTTGAGAGCAGGAACTGCTCGACGCTTCTTATCCGCAAACTTCTTGTACCTGAACGATGCCTTGAGCAGAGCTGATCGTACGCTCTTCCAGATATTGGCAAACTGATGCAAGGTGATATCCACTGCGGGAACAGAAGTTGCTGGAAGCGGTTGGAACTCAGGAACTTTAGGGTGGAATCCAAAGTTAGTGAAGAATGGTGTTGAAGCAGATGAAGAATGATACTGGTTGTTATGACAGAACTCGGCCCAGGGAAGTAATTGAACCCAGTCATCTTGAGAGGAGGACACATAGATGCGGAGGAAGGCCTCCAAGTCCTGATTCACCCTCTCGGTTTGACCATTGGTCTGAGGATGGTAAGCCGTGGAAAACTTTAGCTTGACTTGGAGGACTTGACATAAACTTCGCCAGAATTTGGCTGTGAATTGAACTCCTCGATCTGAGATAATTTCTTCAGGAAGACCGTGGAGTCGGAAGATCTCTTGTATGAATACTTGAGCCAACTTGGAAGCTGACGGAAGACCGGTGAGAGGAATGAAGTGTGCCATCTTGGTGAACCGGTCAACTACCACCCAGATGGTATTGAACTTGTTGCACATGGGTAAGTCTGTAATGAAATCCATCGACAAGTGGGTCCATGGTCGACGGGGAACGGATAGTGGAACCAGTTGCCCCGCAGGCGACTGGCGGGATACTTTATGTTGGGCACACTTTGGGCAAGATGCAATAAACTCCAAGACGTCCTTTTTCAGAGTTGGCCACCAATAGGACCTAGAGATAAACTCCAGGGTTTTTTGGATACCTGTATGTCCGGCAAAACGGGAAGCATGGGCCCAATGCATGAGCTTCTTCCTTAGCATCGGCTTCACAAAACTTTTCCCTGATGGGGGCGTAGAGTCCATCCCTACCGTGGAGAATGCCAACGGATTTATAATAGGATGCTTGTCTGAAGACTCTGACTCATTTTCTTGCTCCCATGAGCGGGAAAGGGCATCGGCCTTGCGATTCTGAGAGCCCGGACAGAACTGGAGTTTAAAGTCGAACCTGGAAAAGAAAAGTGCCCATCTGGCCTGACGAGGGTTGAGACATTGTGCGCCCTTCAGGTATAAAAGGTTCTTGTGGTCTGTAAGTATGGTGATTAAATGAGAAGCTCCCTCCAACAGATACCTCCACTCTTCTAGAGCGAGCTTGATGGCTAGCAACTCCTGGTCGCCAATGGCATAGTTGCGCTCAGCTGGGGAGAACTTCCGGGAGAAGAAACTGCAAGGATGTAAATGGCCATCTTTAGCCCTCTGAGATAACACCGCTCCTACTCCAACGGAGGAGGCATCCACCTCTAGGATGAAAGGAGAGTCGATGTCAGGCTGTTTCAGGACAGGCGCAGAGATGAACCTCTGTTTTAAAAGATGAAAAGCTTGCATGGCTTCTTCAGACCACTTGGACGGGTTAGCACCCTTCTTGGTGAAAGCAGTAATAGGCGCCACAATGGTGGAAAAGTCTCGTATAAACTTTCGGTAATAATTGGCGAACCCTAAGAACCTCTGGACCCCTTTGAGGGTTAAGGGTACCAGCCAATTCTGAATTGCTTGTAGTTTCTCAGGATCCATCTCTAGTCCGGAACCGGACACAATGTACCCTAGAAACGGAATGGACTTGACTTCAAAGACGCATTTTTCTAATTTGCAATAGAGATGATTGACACGGAGACGGGACAGAACCTCTTTAACCCAAAAACGATGTTCCTCTAAATCGTTGGCAAAAATGAGGATATCGTCTAGATAGACCACGACATGACGGTATAGAATGTCTCTGAAAATCTCATTGACAAAATGCTGGAAGACAGCTGGAGCATTGCTCAATCCGAAGGGCATGACGAGGTACTCATAATGTCCGTCACGGGTGTTAAAGGCGGTCTTCCACTCGTCACCCTCACGGATCCGGATGAGATTGTATGCACCTCGCAAGTCCAGCTTTGTAAAGATGGTAGCTCCGCTAACTCTGTCAAAGAGCTCAGTAATCAGGGGAAAAGGATAACGGTTCTTGATGGTAATGTCGTTCAAACCTCTGTAGTCGATGCACGGCCGCAGACCACCATCTTTCTTTTTTACAAAAAAGAAGCCTGCGCCGGCTGGGGAAGAAGAAGGTCGAATGAACCCCTTTGCTAGGTTCTCTTTAATGTATTCCTCCATAGAATGCGTCTCAGGCAGAGACAACGGATAAGTTCGGCCTCGAGGTGGAACCTTCCCTGGAACGAGATCAATCGGGCAGTCCCATTCTCTATGAGGAGGAAGGATATCAGCAGAAGCTTTACTGAACACATCCGTGAAATCTTGATATGGAGGAGGTGGAACATCAGACGACCTGGGGGAGGAAGAACAGACAGGCAATACTTTAAACAAACATGTCTCTGCACAGGAGGAACCCCATGCCAGGATTTGCGTAGTCGTCCAATCAATAGATGGATTGTGAAGACGGAGCCATGGAAGGCCCAGGACCACAGGATGTGTGGCTCTTGGAATCACTAAAAGTGAAATAAGTTCGGAATGAAGAACTCCCACTCTCAGACGAACTGGTAGAGTCCTTAGAGCAATAACAGTATCAAAAATTTTACTGCCATCCACGGCAGTTAAGGAAAAGGAGGAAGGAAGTCTCTCGGTGGGTAGGGACCACCGTTTAACATAGGCTTCAGTAATAAAGTTCCCAGCTGCTCCGGAATCAAGGAGAGCAATGACGTTCCGATAACGTTGAGCAACTTGAAGCGAGACTGGGAGATTACAATCATGAGGAGATGGAGAGGAGATCATTACTCCTAGCCGGCCCTCTCCTGGGCGAGCTAGGGTTTGGAGTTTTCCCGGACGTTCGGGACAGGCATTGATGGTGTGAGACGGAGCTGCACAGTAAAGACAAAGAGACTCAGAGAGACGTCTTCGGCGCTCAGCAGGAGTTAAACGGGAACGGCCAATTTGCAAGGGCTCATCTTTAGATGGTGACAGTTGACGAGGAGGAGGAGCAGAAGATTTTGGAGCAGATGATCTTCCACGCTCAGTTGCTCTCTCTCTGAAACGTAAATCAACTTTCGTGCAGAGTGAGATTAGCTCATCTAACTTAGAAGGTAAGTCTCTGGTAGCTAACTCATCTTTAATAAGCTCAGATAAGCCATGCCAGAATGCAGCATACAGGGCCTCGTCGTTCCATGCCAGTTCGGATGCCAGGATCTGGAACTGTATCAGATATTGTCCTACAGTACGTGACCCCTGGCGTAAACGGAGAATCTCGGATGAAGCTGAGGTTACCCGGCCTGGCTCGTCGAAGATGCGCCTGAATGTTGACACGAATGCAGTGTAAGAAGATAGCAGGGTGTCGGACCTCTCCCATAACGGTGATGCCCAGTCAAGGGCAGAGCCACTGAGAAGAGAGATGATGTAGGCAATTTTTGTACGGTCACTGGGAAAATTGCCAGGTTGTAGCTCAAACTGAATCTCACACTGGTTGAGAAATCCCCTGCAGAATCTTGGAGATCCGTCAAATTTTGCTGGCGTTGGAAGATGAAGACGTGGAGCAGAAATGGGTAAGGTGGGTGGGGTTATAGCTGGAGTCACTGTGGTTGACGCACCAGATGCGCCTGATCCACGGAGAGTTGTCTGAATCCCATCCAGCCGAGTAGAGAGATCCTGGAGACAGCGGATGATGTGGCCCTGTGCAGCCTCCTGATGTTCTAGTCGGGCTGCCAGTTCTTGCATCGGCCTGGCCGCTTGATCCTGGTCTCCGGCTGGATTCATTAGTTCAGTGCTTACTGTCACAACTGAGGGCCTGAGCTGACGGGAGGCAGCCTCAGTTGTAGGGGCTGAGATGTACCGGAACCTGGGAGGTTGTATCAGACCCCTGGACATGTAAGTAACATGAATAATAACTGCCCGAAGGCGTGACCACGACAACTTGGATAAAAGTCAATGATGTTTATTATGACAACTCCGCAACACAGCAGCAGTAAAAGAAAACGTAAAAGTCAGCAAATAATAAATACAGTTCCTGGGTACTACAGGATGGCAGGAGCCACAGGGCACTGGTAGTGTGAGATAGTTCTTATGATCTTCTAGATGGAAAGTCCTTACCAGGCCCGACTGTAGCAATGGAGATAACCCAGGATTGTGCCAGCTGGTGTTCCAGGAAAAGCTGGGTTGCTGAAGGTAAAACAGCTGCTGTGGATACTGGCTGGAACCAGACTGTTGTTAGCACGGAGTGGATACTGGCTGGAACCAGTTAAATAATAAATGAACTTGGGAGCGATGAAATATGAACTGAAATGTAGAACTTGAGAGCGGAGAAATAATAATACCGGTGGAGAGTGGTAAAGTGTAGAAAGGACACCGGCCCTTTAAGGGAAGCTGTACTCTGCTGGAAGCTGAGCTGGAAGCAGGTAATGTTGTAGCTGGAAACAGATGAATCCACAATGGATTGGAGAGTCAGGCTACACCGCAGGTGGAATGCTGGTGCGGGTCTCTATGGTGGAAGTCTTGAGACAGGAGCTGGAACCTGGAAGACAATCACAGGAGAGAGACAAACAGGAACTAGGTTTGACAACCAAAGCACTGACGCCTTCCTTGCTCAGGCACAGTGTATTTATACCTGCAGCAAGGAAGGGATTGGCTAGGCAATTAGGCAGATTAACAATACTGACAACAGATTGGAGGAAATGATCAGCTGACAGAATCCAAGATGGCTGCGCCCATGCAGACACTTGGAGGGAAGTTTGGTTTGTAATCCATGTGGTAATGAAAACAGTAATGGCGGCGCCGGCCACTGGAGACAGGAGACGCCAGGCTGACAAGTGCACATCCAACCACGCGGACACAGCGGAGGCCGCGGCTGACGTAATCGCCACTCTGACACTCTGCATGCAGAAGCTCAGGGACGGCGGCGGAGGCCGCGGGAGACGCCATGCCAGATGTAATAAGGCGTTACTGTGACAGCGTCTCAGAGAGACAGGAGAGGATGCAGGAATGTGAACATTAGGATAACAGATGGGATCCGGTCCTGGAGCGCTGAGCCAGCCTTAGGAGGCATCTGATGGGTAAGAAATGGCGTCCAGATACCCGGATCGTGACACCCATATCTTTGTTGCTACTTCAGAATAGTCTGCTGGCTTGTAAAACTCCACTTGAGATAACTTTACTCTGGAATTTCAGCGTTCTGTAACTTTTCAATACAGCGATCTTTTCCATCTTCATGGCAGTAAGTAATGAAATTAAATGTCCATGTGCCCAGTGTTCCAAATTCAACAGTTCTTGTGGTGGCAGTTCCATAATTGACACTTGGGTCAGATGATCTGCAATATAATTTTGTAAAAGTCTAATGTGTGCATTCACTTGTCCAATCAAGATGATCTTGTTCACACTATGAGCATAAATGACTTTCTTCTGTTCTTTATCCAGCTTCTGCAACAATTACTGGAACTTCTCCTATTCAGTTGCCTCAAAGATATTCATTCCCACAAATGTTGTGCTCACAGCAGCGGATTCTGAGGCCGTTATAAAGTTCCTGTGACCTTTCTCAGTAGCAATCAAGGTAGGCCACATTTTCAGCTCTTGGGTAACGTAACAGTTTTCTTCAACAATCTCTTCAACTTGCGCTTCCTGGAATGTAGCATCAGCTTCACCATGGCTCAGCAGTTCTCTCATCCAGTGTGCTAGCCCAATCAGTGCGATGAATTGTACACCATGTCCTGTACTCAGTTCAGTTGTTTGTACACCATTTGTGTCATAGGCGTGTACATCACCATGTCTCATGTCGTTCTTCCAATATTGAACAGCAGTCCATATATGCTTCATGTCAGATGTCCATTTTGCAGTACATAGATATACTGAGTCTTCAGTCTTTGCAATGGCTCCTGTCTGAAGTCTAACAGATGGCTGCTTTGCTGCAACAAAAATCAACACAAGTATTTTGTCCGTTTTGGAAATCTTCCCACTGTGGATCTTTGCTCATAGATAAATCCAATGTAGGTGGTTCTGCTGTCTCTTGCAACTTTAACTTGAACTTCACAAGCCAGGTTTGTAAATGTTAAACATCAAATAAAACATACAGGTCTCTTTTTATGCGTCTCGTTTCTTGTGCATACCATCATCCATTTATCATAGTCTTTTTCCTTGACTCTGTGTTATGCACAATCAATTTCTCTGCAGTTGTCATTGGCAACTGTGTATCTTCCATCTGTTTCAAAACAATTGATTGGTAAAGTGTTGAAATGATATACACCTTTGATAAAGCTGACTGCAGCGAAACGCGTCAGGTGTACAAGGGACCCCCGCCAGGAACCTTTCTAAAGGAGGACCGGACCATCCCCTAACCTTGTCCAGACTATCCATTTCAACTCTGAGAATTCAAATAGCAAAACTGCACGAAGGAACTGCATCAACCGTATTGCATGAGGAGCTCTTTACCAAAAGACCCTGGAGCATACTATCCTCTAACGGTAACTTGCCAATCCATTGGATATTGCTTATCTCTGAGACTTTGCTAATGCTGGACTCTAGCTTTATAGGGGAAAAATTTGGAACGGCCACCTTATTATTCTAACATCTTATATCCTGGCGAATTGGGTAATCCCATTTAATTGTTTTTATGAAACATATATTATCAATCATCTGTTTCTGATATGCATGCATCTTTTACCATGTATTCATTTTCAAATTGAAATACATATTATTGTTTTTAGGAATAAAATGTGTTTTTATTAACTATAATACTATTGTTGTCATATTGATCAAATATAACGCAGCCTCAACCCCCCTTTTTTTGAAATGATATACACTGGAATTCGAAGTTCATTACCAAACTCAAAATCTGCAACTTTGTCACTAAATAATTTCCCAGTCAGTGTGTATGTAATTGTCTGTTGCTCTCTGTTATCAGACAAATACCAAATTTGTTTGTCAATAATGGGTTTATGCACATAATAAATCTTTATCAGTGTGTCAACCATCCTAGTCAGTTTGAATCCTCCATCCTCCTGTACACAATTAGCAGGTACCCAGTGGAGTTTCTGTGCATTTCAACTAGTACTTGTGAATAATCAGTACCTTTCCGCTCAGGATTTTATAAACAGGAACTGTCAGAATTCCCCAAATCATGATCACTGCCTCTATTCTCATTTTCAGTAATAGACAGTGATAAATACATAACTTCATTATCAGATTCATGTACATTTTTAAGAAGTCTACAATCACTATTCACTAAAGGTGTCCCCATAGAAGTCTGATTAAACTGAGACTTTTTAAAACATTTCTGGACCTTTACTAATGGATTCTCTAATTTAACTTTCAAAAGTTTACGTTTCAACATTTTGAAGAACATCTTTCTTTTTAAGACAATTTAGCAACATACAATGTGATTTTTATAGCTAATCACTTAACCTTTCTCATATGACCATGAGACAAAGGTACATTTACTTATCTATGTTATGCTGCAGACACCTACAGTTTCAGAATAATACACAATGCTATACACTGTGATTGATCAGATCACACCTCGCTCATATAACAGATGAGACCGAGATTGTATACAATGTGGTTCCTCCTTCATTTGAATGAAGCAGAGGAAACTTATTAGCAATAAGTACAAAACAGCACAAAGCAAGAATGCATCAAAACAGTACTCAGTCACAGTATTTGTCAGTGATATCGGACTGTCACTTGAGTACATATGTTTAACACATTAGCATTCCCCTTTAACATGACTCTATCCTAACTTCTTTCCCACTGCACTGTATAAACTACGCTAACATTGTAAACTGTTTACTGGTCAAAATTAACCCTTGAAATCCTGCCGCTATGCCATGTGTTCCCGATGGGAATATATATGTTCTTTTAGATTTCAAGGAATTAATATATGGACAGCAAAGAGACACCACGACATTTGACCAATACAATAATGATTTATTATACTCAACTTTAGGAGTTCAATTCAGTGAAGTGAAACAGTCAGTTATCACACAACCAGGGAGGCCTTGGCTGTAATTTCAACACCTGTGTGCTTAGGAAGAGGGATAGCTAAATTCCATCAGTTCATCGTCCGTTCCTCTGTTCTAGAGTGAGGCCCCTGACTTGCTCTCCTCAATAAGCTTATATACAAGTTTCTAGGCATTTGCTCAGCAAATACAAATGTCCTGTTTGCCCTAAAAAGTTAAGTCACAGTTGGACATTCTCTAAAAATATGCATAGGTAAGTACTGAATGGTACAATCTCCTTTTCAGGCCGTCTAGTGTATGGGCACCTTAACAGTGCAGGTTTTAGTGATATCCAATCTTCAGCACCAGGGCTGCCTTCAGAAATTGTGGGGCCCAGGACTGACAAAATAGGCAATGAATGGAGAAGTGACAGCCATCCAACTGGAATAACTGCCTTAGCCGCGTTATTCATATGTCTCAAATGAGATTGTTTATACTTGGAGATAAGCCATTTTATTAGATTAAGAATGAAAAATTCAGAACCTTAAGTCCAGGAGGAATTTAGAGATGGACAGGACCACCAGACGTATAGGCGGGAACATTCTACTTAAGAAGCTGGAGCACCTCTACCACCTTATAGCAACTTTATATTGAGTTTCAAGGACAGACATACTTCAAGACGATACATGGAGGTACTGGAACACCGTAGACTATTGTTTATCAGTAAAATGAATGTCATAGGCGTGCGCAGGGGGGGTGCCTGGTGCGCACAGGCACCCCCTAATGTCTGTAACCCCCTCACACACACCTGCTGCTGCTGCAGTATCGGCGATCGACGAGTGTGCTCATTTCTGTCCTCCCACCCATTGCGCCTGCCACCCCCTCCGCTCAGTCTGGCTGTCATTAATTTTTATGGTGCAGCATCACTGACATAATCCTACTCCCAGTTCCTCTAACCTGTGGGATGTGTCGTGATGATGTCATGCCGCGTGCATGCAGGCTCATGCTCCCACCCACGCTCTCTCTCTCCTCATCATGTGCCAACGCCACAGAATACAGCGTTCCTCTTGGAGGAGGACAAGTTCAAATTCAATATCAATATATATTTCGAGAGATTAGGATATAATCTATGGTAATAAAATACACAAATTGAACATATATTAAACAGATTTTATATATATATCTATATATATCTATATATATATTATATACATATATATATATATATATATATATATATCTCTATCTGTGAATAAATTCTCTATATTATTTAGTTTGCATTGAGTGCCAATATGTGGTGGTAGGCACGCCTGATAGGTGGTGCTAGAAACGCCCATTGGGTGGTGTTAGACGTGCCCAATAGGCGGTGCTAAATATGCCCTTCTAATCGTGCACCCCCTAATAAAATGTCCTGCGCACGCCTATGATGAATGTTCAACTCTGTATTCCAAGCATCAGTAAAAGTATAGTTGCGGCTAGAGCCATATGTACACTGTGTCTGCCTCAAGGTGGTGCTGCAATGATGATCACTCCCATCTCACTTTGTTAAAGGATTGTCACAGCGCGTCAGAGCCGGACTTCACTTACTGGGTTCAGCGACTCTAGTGGGTCCCATGCGCAGAGGCGTAACTAAGGCAGGGTGAGTGGGGCACGTGCCCTGGGCGGGATCCGGTCTGAAGATCGACAGTATCTAGGTCGACAATGTTTAGGTCGACCACTATAGGTCGACAGTCACTAGGTCGACATGGATGGAAGGTCGACAGGGTTTCTAGGTCGACATGTGCTAGGTCGACAGGTCTAAAGGTCGACATGAGTTTTTTTTTTTTTTAAACTTTTTTTTTATTTTTTCATACTTAACGATCCACGTGGACTACGATTGGAACGGTAATCTGTGCCGAGCGAAGCGGTAGCAGAGCGAAGGCACCATGCCCGAAGCATGGCGAGCGAAGCGAGCCATGCGAGGGGACGCGGTGCACTAATTTGGGATCCCGGTCACCCTACGAAGAAAACGACACCAAAAAAAAAAAAAATCCTCATGTCGGCCTTTAGACCTGTCGACCTAGCACATGTCGACCTAGAAACCCTGTCGACCTTCCATCCATGTCGACCTAGTGACTGTCGACCTATAGTGGTCGACCTAAACGTTGTCGACCTAGATACTGTCGATTTGATGAACCACACCCGCCCTGGGCGCCTTGGCAGGCCCAGCAGAGGGGGGCGCCGGCGGCGGCGGCGGCCAGGGCATCTTTCCCACTCGCCCACGTCACGCTGCAATGTGAGGGGAGGAGAGCGCAGCGTCTCTCCTGCCCCTCAATGTGGTAACTGCCGCACGGCGCTGCCAGCAGTGCTGCGTGTGTGTCCAGTCTCCGGCGGCGTTAGCCAATCAGAGCTTGCGGACCGGCTCCTGATTGGCTGCCGGTCCGCAAGCTCTGATTGGCTAACGAACCGGCGTCACATAGCCGCCGACGGAGACCTAGAGCGTTGAGGGGCAGGAGAGGCGCTGCGCTCTCCTCCCCTCACAGCAGTGGGAAGGAAGCGGTGAGTGACGGGGGGGTCTTATATCTGGCACTGTGGAGCATGTATGGCACTGTGGGGCATGTAACTGGCACTGTGGGGGATTGTATCTGGCACTGTGTGGGGCATGTATGGCACTGTGGGGCATGTAACTGGCACTGTGGGGCATGTATCTGGCACTGTGGGGCATTGTAACTGGCACCGTGGGGCAATGTAACTGGCACTGTGGGGCATGTAACTGGCACTGTGGGGCATTGTATCTGACACTGTGGGGCCTTGTATCTGGCACTGTGGGGCATGTATGGCATTGTGGGGCATGTAACTGGCACTGTGGGGCATTGTATCTGGCACTGTGGGGCATTGTAACTGGCACTGTGGGGCATGTATGGCACTGTGTGGCATGTAACTGGCACTGTGGGGCATTGTATCTGGCACTGTGTGGCATTGTAACTGGCACTGTGGGGCATGTAACTGGCACTATGGGGCATTGTTTCTGGCACTGTGGGGCATTGTAACTGGCACTGTGGGGCAATGTAACTGGCACTGTGGGGCATGTATCTGGCACTGTGGGGCATTGTAACTGGCACCGTGGGGCAATGTAACTGGCACTGTGGGGCATGTAACTGGCACTGTGGGGCATTGTATCTGACACTGTGGGGCCTTGTATCTGGCACTGTGGGGCAATGTAACTGGCACTGTGGGGCATGTATCTGGCACTGTGGGGCATTGTATCTGGCACTGTGGGGCATTGTATCTGGCACTGTGGGGCATTGTATCTGGCACTGTGGGGCATGTATCTGACACTGTGGGGCTTTGTATCTGGCACTGTGGGGCACTGTATCTGGAACTGTGGGGCGCTGTATCTGTCACTGTGGATCTGACACTGTGGGGCACTGTATATCTGGCACTGTGAGGCAATTGTGTATCTGGCACTGTGTAAAAAGAGGACTCTGCATGCGTACTGTGCAAAAATTGAATGAAGGTGTGCTGAGAGACAACACAAGGGGTAGGTGATAGTGTGCTGAGAGGTGACACAGGGGGTAGGTGAAATGCATGCTGTCACACCCCATTTTCAGTGGCCACACCCCTTCTGGTGCGTGGCCACAGCCCTTCCGTATCGTGGCCATGCCCATTTTTCGGTACGCGCACATACTTCTTTTTGTGTGTCAGCCGCCACAATACTCTCCTCTGTATGCTGTCTCTGTTAACATACGCCTCACGGCTATTCCAACTACAGACTTTACCTGCTCTGTACTAGGGAATCCAGACAAAGGGCTGTGATGGGTGCAGTGTAGCCCAAACCTCCTTGCTGGGGGCACCATCACCTTAGAATTCACGCCTCTGCTCTGGGTATCCACTAATCCCCAAGTACGGGTCAGCATCCAATATCCATCTGGAATTTGTGGCAAGAACCTTTCTTACTACAAAGTATTTGATTCCAGTTACTAGGCTCTGTTTATTATTAGTTTTTTGTGTTTGGTCCAAAGGGCGCCTACATGAGCTGCATTGTGAAGCATTAGTTTTTAGTCGTTAAAAACATAAAATGTAGATCTGCAAAATATCATTTCAATTTCAGAAAATCCAGAAATTTTTATGAGAGGGTAAGGGCTCTTCTAGAGCCTAGAACACAGATGCATGCTGTTCTGGTGCCTCCCAACTTTTGGACAGACCCTACATCTCACAACCGATAGATGATGTGCACTTTGTGACATGGCATGTTAACCTGCTGGAACTAAAAATCAGAAGATGGGTAGACTGTGGCACATGGTCAGTACAATACTCAGGTGGGCTGCAGCACTCAGTTGGTATTAAGGTGGTGGTGGTGTAATGTCGTAGCAGAAACTGTGAGCAATCAGACCAGCCAACAGTTTTACAGTCTTTAAATGTCCATTTCAGCCTCAGTTTTTTGTTCTTAGCTTTTCAGCTGACTGTAGTGGATCCCAGGGAGTTATTCTGTTGTAATACATATTTATTTTGGTTACTGTCATCTTCCTGTCAACTTGAACCAATGTGGCCATTCTCTAACCTCTTACATGAATTAGACATTTGTCTACTCTCCAGGAACGTCCAGGAGACTCCCGAAAATAGTGGCCGGATAAGTGGGTAAGTCTCATGCAGCCTGCACGCATGTATGGTGTTAAGCAATGAATTGTTGCTACATTATAGGATAATAAGATGTTTGCATTAAAGAGCATATGTACAGGTGTACCTAATAAAGTGTATAAATTCCACACGCCCCTTAACTCACAGCACGCCCCCGTGCGCTGGGCCCGTGAGCCCCCTCCATCGTGCCTGCGCGCCCGTGCTGAGCGTGCACGCAAATCCCTGGGCCAAATTCTGGCCCCAATCCGTCCCTGCTCTGCCCCCAACCTGCCCATATGAGACTTTGTCCCCAACCTGGCCATGTGTGACTCTGACCCCAACCTGCCTGTGTGTTACTCTGACCCCAACCTGCCTATGTGTGACTCTGACCCCAACTTGCCTGTGTGACTCTGACCCCAACCTGCCTGTGTGTGACTCTGCCTCCAACCTGGCCATGTGTGACTCTGATCCCAACCTGCCTGTGTGACTCTGACCCCAACCTCCCTGTGTGTGACTCTGCCTCCAACCTGGCCATGTGTGACTCTGACCCCAACCTAGCCATGTGTGACTCTGACCCCAACCTGGCCATGTGTGACTCTGACCCCAACCTGCCTGTGTGTGACTCTGCCTCCAACCTGTACATGTGTGACTCTGACCCCAACCTGCCTATGTGTGACTCTGACCCCAACCTGCCTGTGTGTGACTCTGCCTCCAACCTACTAATGTGTGACTCTGCCCCCAACCTGCCTGTGTGACTCTGACCCCAACCTGCCTGTGTGACTCTGACCCCAACCTGCCTGTGTGACTCTATTCCAACATGCCCATGTATGACTCTGGCCCCAACCTGTGACTCTGCTCTTATTGTCATCTTTGTCCTTCTTTGCAAGTATGTCTCCTATGTCTCCTTAAACCTTCCTCCTAGCTGAACCCACAGCTCAATTTATTTTGCACCACATCTTCTCCCTCCTCATTTTATACTTTTTCTCTGTTGATGCATTTCCGTCCTCCACGCCTGGATGCAACAGACAGAACCATGGCTGGTAGCTGCCAATCAGAAATAGTGTGAATGAATGGAGGCACAAGTGTTCAACCCTAAATAACAGAACCGAAGGACAACAGGTAAATACAACTGTCCTTTAATAAATCATTAGGTCTTTATAACAAATCAAAGAGTGGTAGTAAGACTGTCTTTGTATGGGGAGGTCTATTTAACAAGTAACGCGGCAGTACTTGTACCACTGGCAGATCTGGAAATAATTTGAAAAAACTGCTTTATTCTTAGACCAAATCATCTTTCCCAGTGGTTCCCAAACTTTTTCAGTCACGGCTCCCTGGAGTATCAGAATTTTTTTCACGGCACGTCTAGGCCAAATGTTTCTTATTGAGACGTTTAGAATGAAGTATTAAATTAAGTAAATTGTGTATAGGTCATCCTTAGGTTCAATTGTGAGGCGAGGGACAAGATTCGCTTCTGTTTGTCCATGTATTTTATGACTGCACCCCTGCAAGTGTCCCAAGGCACCCAAGGGTGCCACGGCACACAGTTTGAGAACCACTGGCCTAACCCCCAACCCCAAGGCCAGTACTTACCCACTGGGATCCATCTCGAATTTGTCACTGGAGAGGTAAGTAATGATAAATGCTGCTGGCATACTCCTACGTATCACAATGATACCAAACTATGGGGTCTATTTATTATAATTATTTTTACTAAAATAATGTGAAAAGGATGTGAAAACCCCCCTTTTTCACATTATTTTAGTATCACCTGAATGTATTAAAGGGCATTTGGAGCAGTTTTCATGAAAAACTGCTCCAACCCTTTAATTCACTTTTTTTTAGTAAGCCACATCGCATTCCCCATACTTAGAATGGGAAATGTGATGTGGCCGAATTTACTAAAAAAAAAAGTGAAAAAATACAGCAGTGTGCCTTGTGATAAACTCGCCAGAGTTCACAGGGCAGCACTGCGAAAAGCACCGTTTTGCCCAGTTTTCTCTGCCCCTGGACACACAAGCTGATCACAGTGTAAAAAAAACCCAAAAAAAAACATACTCACCTGTCCAGGGAGCCGGTGTACACTGCTCCGGTGAGCGCTGCCGGGTGCTGGGTCCCCCATGTGCTGCAAAGTGACCCGATGCAGTAAAGTGATGCTGCAAAGCGGCAGCGCACTTTACAGCACCGGGGGTCACCGCAGCACACAGTATCCGGCGCCGGGAAGCCCAGCAGGAACAGCGCGAACTGGCCTCCTGGACTGGTGAGTAAGTATATTGATCTTCTGGGGGGGTCCACGGCGCGCGGGGGTAGTCGCAACAGGGTGGTCGACCGGGCGGCGACGGTAGCAGCGATGTCGGCGGGGGCGGCACATGCACAGCAGGACATTGGGGTATTTTTTCAAAAAAGTACCCCGATGATGCTGCGGAGTGTCATCGCAGGGACAGAGCTTGACCGCAAGCTCTATCCCTGCACGCGATAATTGATACATCCCTGCGATGTAATCAATTATCGCAGTGTGAGTTGGGGCGATTTTATCATCTGTCATTCGCATCCTGGATGCGGATGGTGATAAATAGGCCCCTAAATATGCCAATTAGTACAATGAGTGGAATCCAGACTATTCTTTCATGATAATTTTATAACAATGTACTAAGGCCCAATACTTTTACTGATGCACTGCAGTATTTCTGTGATTTTAAAGATGTAACAACAATACTAACAAACAGCTATCTGGAAAATACCGTTACGGTAGCGTCTAGTCCAGTGGTTCCCAAACTGTGTGCCTAGGCACCCTGGGGTGCCTCGGGACACTTGTAGGATTGCCTTGGATTGGTGGTCCATGACCAATTCAAATTATTTATGGTTAATGTAATAGGCAAAACCAGTGCTTGATGCTGCCAATCATAAAACATGTGGACAAACAGAAGCAAATCTTGTCCCTCACCACACAGTTGAACTTATGGGTGACATATAAACATAATTTGATATTTCTTTCTAAACTTCTCAATAAAAAGCTTTTGTCCTGGAGGTGCCTTGAAAAAAATTCTGATGCTCTAGGGCGCCGCGATACCAAAAAGTTTGGGAACCACTAGACTAGACTCTAGTCTAGTCTACACTACAGTATGAACAGACAGAACTCGTACTCCTATGCCACGGCTGGCCAGTAGGTGGCGCTACGTCCTCATGCCGGCCCTGCCACGGGCGTCCTAGCTTCCTATAGTCGCGCAGCGTTGCTGTCGTGCGTTCCACTCGGTGCAGCTGCAGCAGCGTCCGGAAGGTCGCAGCAGCCAGGAAGACACGCGTGGGATGTGGGCCCAGAGAGTGATCCGGGTGTTAGCGCGGAATAGGAGGTGCAGAGCATGCCTTACCTCACATCCCGGTGTCCGCCTGCTGCCACCACATGCGGCAGCGTCTGCAAGCTCCAGGTTGGCCTGTCCCCAGCCTTCGCTGCTGCCCGGGGCCGGCCCGCTGCGGGGGATCAGCTCCCATACTAGCGAGCGTACACTGGAGCCTGGCGATGACCGGGCGGAAGGATCCGCTGCAGGGAGGATAATGGGTATATGACATGATCATAAGCTGTCACTAGCTGGCCGGGCTGCAGCAGCTCTGCCTCCTGTAATACATGCATCATCTCCCAACTACAACTATTTGTTAATCTTTTGTAAATCCCATTCCCCCTTCTTTGTCCTTCATTTGTGTAGACCTGTACTATACACTCCGCCTATAGGCTGCAAAGGGCATGCTTTGTTTATAAGCTTGTAATGTCACTCCTAGATAAAGTCGCAGGAATAATCATTAATAAATAAGTAAGTTCTTTATATATTGCAGAAAAACTATATGGGCCTGTATTACCTTTCACTGTGTGTATACATGTGCCTAATGGTCACCTTATGACTGACTGCTCACTTCATCTACTATTCAGTCCACCTATGTATTACTAGACACGGGCAGATTAAGGGGTCCATTTACTTAGGTTTGGATAGAGATCAAGTACCAGCCAATCAGCCCCTAACTGCCACATCACAGGGGGATCAGTATGTAAAACCGGCCGTCAGTATACCGACAGCGGTATGCCGGCAGCAGGGCAAGTGGCTTGCGGCGCTCACCACAGGATTTATTTACTGTTAGTCAGGATTCCGACGTCTTCATTGTGACATCCAGGATCCTGATTAGCGGTATGGTAACTGCTTCCCCGTCACAGGCTAGGTTTGAAAAACGTCATTAATAAACGAGATACCGTTCATATCTTTCAGTGTGGAGGCAGCAACGATGAACGATGTGTGGCCCTGCGCTCGTTCATCGTTGGTGCCCCGTCGCTTGTGCATGCAGGCCAATATGGACAATCTCGTCCATATTTGCCTGCACTGCTATGGAGCCGGGTGACGGGGGGAGTGAAGAAACTTCATTCGCCCCGTCACTGCCCCCCCTCCCTCCCCCCCCCGCCGCTGGGTCGGCCGTATCCGCCGTCAGGCAGTTCGGCGGCAGATCGCATAGTGTGTAGGGCCCTTTAGTAAATGGACCCCTACATGCACTGTGATGTGCCACTGCTGTGTATGGCCAAGCTCATCCTTGTGCCAGACATTGCTAAATTTCCCTACCCGCCACTATGGGTTGTGAGGCAATATAGCCAATGAATGTTGGTGGCCGTGAGGTGATGGCTTATATGCCCATCCTGTATGTCTGTAGTTGCACTACATATGTGCCAGTTTTGTGCACATGTGATGTAACGCTATAAATGCGTTGTTTCTAGTTAGTCTGTATCCGTTTGCATTACGTATGTTGCAGCATCTGCATTTTCAAGGATCGTTTTTTTTTAATTTCAAATGATACAAAACACCAGTAACACTCCACACATCTCAAATGCCAACACTTAGGGGGTAATTCCAAGTTGATCGCAGCAGGATTTTTTTTTAGCAATTGGGCAAAACCATGTGCATTGCAGAGGAGGCAGCTATAACGTGCAGAAAGAGTTAGATTTGGGTGAGTTATTTTGTTTCTGTGCAGGGTAAATACTGGCTGCTTTATTTTTACACTGCAAATTAGATTGCAGATTGAACACACCCCACCCAAATCTAACTCTCTCTGCACATGTTATATCTGCCTCCCCTGCAGTGCACATGGTTTTGCCCAATTGCTAACAAAAATCCTGCTGCGCTCAACTTACCCCCTTAGTTATTAACTAACAAGTCTCACCAAATGAAGGACAAGCTGATATCATTTTGTCTGTTTCCTGTAGATTTTAATTTAGCTGAAATCATAAAGTAATCTTTGTGCTTTATATACTGTTTATTTCAGATGAGGATCTTCCAGAGTTCAATATTCATCTAATAGTAGATTTGCTTAGACAGGAAAACGGCAAAGATCTCTGCGTCATCAGGGTCCCCCCAGAGATGAAATACGTTGAATATTTTGTAATTGTTGGCGGAACCTCTTCACGACATCTCCAAGCAATGGCACAATACACCCTGAAAATGGTAGTAACTTATATCTGCATTAGTAGCACTTGTTGGCAATTAGATGTAAATGGAAATTTGGTATCTTTAAGGGACTAACAAGTTGCCATCATACGTCAGTGATCGCGCTGAGCCCCCAAAAAAGTGGGTCCCACGGACCCCTCGCTTTTAAAAATTGGGGTCCTACCTGTTCTTTTCTGGGTCCCATTGGAAAGAAGGTTCATATTAATGTTATTAATTATTCAAATTTAAAAATAGACTTGACTTGGACACTACAAAAGTGCTGCAAGAGGGAGGGAGGGGGTGACAGTGCTGCTGAGCTGTGTAGCAAACAGGACACTGGCGCAGAGCTGTAACTAGACATTTTCGGTGACCTTTGGCAACAAGTAATTGGTGGTCCTCCTCCCATAATTAAAATGAAGGACAATGCGCGCCGGAGGCGCGCACCAAAAATTTAGGTGCGTGGCTTCATGGGGAAAGAGCATGGCAACATAAATGTACCAATTCACATTACACCACACAGGTAGAGCACGTTATACACATTTCGCCAGGTAGAGCACGTTGCACGCATTGCACCAGGTAGAGCACGTTACACGCATTGCGCCAGTTAGAACACCATATACACATTGCACCAGCTAGAGCACGTTATACAGATTGCGCCAGTTACAACACCCTATACACACTGCACCAGGTAGAGCATGTTGTACACATTGCACCAGCATGTAATACAGATTGCGCTAGTTAGAACACCCTATACACACTGCACCAGGTAGAGCACGTTATACACACTGCACCAGGTAGAGCATGTTCCGGACATTGCACGTTATACACGTTTTATATGGTAGCAGGGAGTAAGGACAGAGCGGCACCAGGGAGTAGGGACAGAGAGAGGCACCAGAGAGAGTAGGGACAGAGAGAGGCACCAGGGAGTAGGGACAGAGGGAGTAAGGACAGAGAGTGGCACCAGGTAGTAAGGACAGAGAGTGGCACCAGGGAGTAGGGACAGAGTTAGCAGGGACAGAGAGAGTCAGCAGGGAGTAGGGGCAGAGAGAGTCAGCAGGGAGTAGGGACAGAGAGAGGCACCAGGGAGTAGGGACAAAGAGTGGCACCAGGGAGTAGGGACAGACTTAGCAGGGACAGAGAGAGGCACCAGGGAGTAGGGACAGAGGTAGCAGGGAGTAGGGACAGAGAGAGAGGAACCACGGAGTAGGGACAGAGGTAGCAGGGACAGAGAGAGGCACCAGGGAGTAAGGACAGAGAGAGGCACCACGGAGTGGGGACAGAGGTAGCAGGGAGTAGGGACAGAGAGAGGCACCAGGGAGTAGGGACAGGGAGTAAGGACAAAGAGTGGCACCAGGGAGTAGGGACAGATTTAGCAGGCACAGAGAGAGGCACCAAAGACAGAGGTAGCAGGGAGTGGGGACAGAGAGAGGTACCACGGAGTAGGGACAGAGGTAGCAGGGACAGAGAGAGGCACCGGGGAGTAATGACAGAGGTAGCAGGGACAGAGAGAGGCACCAGGGAGTAGGGACAGAGAGAGGCACCAGGGAGTAGGGACAGAGTGTGGCACCAGGAAGTAGGGACAGAGTGTGGCACCAGGGAGAAGGGACAGAGTGTGGCACCAGGGAGTAGGGACAGAGTTAGCAGGGACAGAGAGAGGCACCAGGGAGTAGGGACAGAGGTAGCAGGGAGTAGGGACAGAGAGAGGCACCACGGAGTAGGGACAGAGAGAGGGAGTAGGGACAGAGAGAGGCACCAGGGAGTAGGGACAGAGAGAGGCACCAGGGACAGAGTGTGGCACCAGGGAGTAGGGACAGAGTGGTAGGAGAGAGTGCAGCCTGGAACTCCCATTGGGGAGCACCACCATACCAACACCCTCCAGGGACCAGGCCCCCACCGCATACCTGTAAAAAGAACACTCTGGGCTCCTCCATGGACACTGCCGGTAGCAGCAGCGGAGTCACGCCGGGGGTATCCCTCACCTTCCCTGGCCAGCTCGTATCTCTTCATCCCGGAGCTCTCCCTCCTCGGCCCCGCAGGACTCAGGCCGCGCCGCAGCACACAGGAAAGTCGGGGGATCGACATGAGGCCTACACCGGAGTCAGAGGATGCGGCCAGGGGGGAGCTGAAAACACGGAGGGGGCGGCCGCCTGGGTGGTGAGAAGAGGGGAAATTAGCGCGGGGAGCGGCAGCAGCGGACTCTGCCGGGCAGGTGTCCACTGGGCTGCCAGGGAGCAGCGGTTAAATCACGGCCACACTACTTGCGGAGGGGGGCACCTGCAGCCGTTATACGTGTGGAGGAAGGGGGGGAGCATGCGGAGCAGAGGATAAGGAGAGGGCGGAGATTATCACACTCTTCATGGTCTCCGCCTCTTCCAAGTTCCTCCCTCTGTTGCTGTGGAGACCTGCCTGACTGACCGCACAGGACAGCGCTGCGTGTGAGAGCGCGTCCTGAGGGACCCAGTGCTTTTTTATATTTGTGTCCCCATCATCAATTTTGGGGTAAAATATGCGCTATAGCGCGTTTTTGCGATCACTGTACGTGTAAAGATCAAATGTATTATTTTTTTTCATATTACCAATTTCACAACATTAAATTCTGCAGAAAATGTACTTCTATGTAAGCCTCTTATTAGAGAAGACATCTGTACTCACATGGTCAGTGCTAAATGAGAAATACATTTACTTGTGTTGGCTGTGGCTAATTTTTAGCTACCATGTGCAGCATTGTAGTGACTCTATAGTAAAGCACGGTATTACCTGCACAGCATGGATTGGTAATCAAATCATTTGAATCAATGGGTCATAGTAACTTGCTGGGTTGGTACGTTTATCATATTTAGTGTTTTGTTTTTTTTAATGCAGAAATTAAGAAATGTTTGCAATAGAGGTGATAAAAATCACATTATTTTTAATGCGATTTTGCATTTTTCCAAAATAAAGCATACACACTGTGGGAAAAAATGGACGTTTTTTTAAATCACCCGTGTAAATATCATGATAAAATTAGCAATTTAAATGGCTCATTTTGCAAATATTTCAGTGGTGCCGATTCAATGGCACATGCCACCTACTGGCCACCTAAAAAAAATAGGCATCTTTCTGAGCTTCTCTATTGTTTCTCCGATAGACACTCATTAGTCGTGGCAGTCACATTTTTTTCTCACAGTCTCAGGAGGTGCGAGAAAAAAATGTGTTACAAAGTCCATTGTTTGGGCGCCCAAACCCAGATTTTGAATGCCCATTCAAGCTCTTTAGACGGGTTTAGTCGCTTTGGAGCTGTCAGGTGCCTTAACTGGTAATGGGTTTTTGATCGGAGCAACAATTGATTAACTCCGATAGAAACCCATTGCTATAGACGCCCATCAGGTGGCGCAGTAAACAATTGAATCAGCCCAATGTGTCCAAAGTGCTTAAAAACACAGAAGGAAAAAGTGACAACAAATCTGGAATCCTTTTAATTCCCTTGTGAAGAGGTGTTATAGTGTCGGATTGGGGAATGGGGGACCCACTGGGGGAATGCAGTGGTAGGGCCCCATGCTTAGGGGTGTGGCCAGTCACCACAGAGGCTTGATTATCCATTAGAGAGTGCACGGTCTGGGCCCTTTGATAAATATACATAGTAAGTACTGCTAGTGAATTCATTATAATTTACCAGATTAATAACATGAATGCACTGTAGAAATTACACCATAGTCCTGTGCGGTATAATGTAACATATGTATAATATAATGTACCGTCTGGAACCTGATCCCTAGAGGAGAAGGTGGGCCTTCAAGCAGTGGGGCCCACCAGGAAGGTTTTCCCTGTGCCCCTTTGGGCCAGTCCGACCTATGAGGTGTGGTAACTGTTGGCAGACCTAATTTTTTTTCTTCTCATCTCTTTTCATTGACTCAATAGGGTAAAAAGCCCACAATAAAATGATAGGTAAAATGGCATCTTGCAATACAAGCTAGCAATGAGACATGTAATGGAAGAAAATGACATCCCTATAGCTCTTTAACCCCAACACTCTCTTCTCACAACGTGGCTCATTTATTGCGGATCCGTAACTGGAATGTCCACCTCATTTTGTTGATCAGTCAGATTCCGTCCATAAAGCTTGCATGTTAAGTACTTCTTTATAAATGTTCCTGTGTTTCCTTTTAAGTTTTTTATTGCTGTGAGTTGATTAATAGCTGAGCAAAGCTTTGTCATTATGGTGAGCAATGGGTTACATGTATGTGTAAAACAAGAGTTGTGATCTGTAAACAGCCCTTTGTGTTCTTTCCCAGTACAAGTATCTGAAGGAGGAAAGTAAATCTCATCTTTGCATAGAGGGAAGGGACACGGATGACTGGATGTGCATAGACTTTGGTAGGTATTCATTCTTAACATAAAAAACCCTCCTAATTGAGAATAAAGTAAGGTATTGTCACCAGAAAGATAGAAGTAAAATTAATGTTAAAGCGCCTTTGTCTTTGTTATTAGTCATATGATAGATAAAAGTTGATTGCTACGGTTCAGTGCACAGTTTGCAGCTAAATCCAGTGTTCGTTAGTAAACGAGCCAATCCTCTGTTGTTGCTCCTATAATGCTTACAGACTTTTTTTTGTTATTGAACAGGTAACATTGTAGTTCATTTCATGCTAGCAGAAACCAGAGAGACTTATCAGTTGGAGAAGCTGTGGACGTTGCGATCCCACGATGACCAGTTATCTCAGATGGTGCAAGAGATTTTGCCATCAGATTTCACATTCGGACTTCAACAGCATAAAGAGTGATCTATCGGCTATAATTACTTCATATATCAAGCTGGACTGAAATGTGCCATTCAAGATGCCCGTGCTGTACGCCTTGGTCATTACTTTAGGAAGATGGTGCAGAAGATTTATCCAGAGAGCAGCACTTTGGTTTCGGAAAAACAACACAAGAACAGCTTATAGTTGTATTGCTGGTTGTTACGTGTGTATGGTCTGTCACCCGCAGAAACCTGGGAATCAGGGTCACATTATAGCAACCGTTTGGAATACAAACTAGTCCTTTTAAAATCCTATTCAGTTGTAAATAAATAATCCTGACCTCCAGTCCCAATGTGTCCTGATAAGAAACATCATACCTCCCAACTGTCCCGATTTTCGCTGGACAGTCCCGTTTTTCTGGGGACTGTCCCACCCACGGGCCGCAGTGTGGGAGGGTGCAGTTGGGAGGCTCTTGTCACTGCTGTAGCTTCTATTTGCGAGTGACAGGGAGAGGGGGCATACCAGCAGCTCACAGTGACGGACAAGGGAGCCTGGCTTACGATTGTGGCATCACCAAGAAGCCACACCCCTTTTTGAGACCACGCCCCTTTTCGGGAGCGTGCATGGTTTCGCCGCTCGTGTGTCCCTCTTTCAACATAAAGAAAGGTTGGAGGTATGAAACATGTCTACAGTACAGAGAGCGGAGAATGTGCTTTCACTGAGCCACACTGATATGTCAGCAGGAAAGCTAGGCTACGCTCACTTACGCTTTTACTATCTTCAAACAAATCATCAATGGTTTCCCCACCCAATGGTCATACCTGCTTTTCTATTTACTGGGCGCAGGCCAATTAAAGCCTGGGGGCGAGGCTTCATGGGTGTTGGGGACACGGACCATCCTGGCACATTTAAAAAACAAAACATCAGCGGCTGTTATTCCTTCGATGTCGGTAAACCATCGGGTTCTCCCTGAAGGGTTAACTCTTCTGTGCTTTGTAAATATTACTTTTTATATGATCAATTTCCTTATAATAGTTACAGTGTAAAAGTGAATATTTCTACTTCCCTAATGAAGGGTTAAAACATGCTATATGAACTGTTATGTGTTTGCATAGATACGTACTACCCTGTGTCGGGTACCTTTATCTGCTCATACAATACCAGGCTTGTATGTGTCTGCTTTTCAAGGACAGTCCCATACCAGATCAAACCTGTTATTTCTATTTTTGTGTGGTACCAAATATCCTGTGTTACAGACTTTGTTAAATGTTTTGAGAAACTTGTAGAAAAACCCATATATGGACATCCGCCTTATCAATTCTGCCTGGTAACTACTAACGAGCCAATAAGAAGTGTAACAACATGTCAGTTACACCCATATACGTTGTCTTTTATACTTTTGTTAACCTCATAATAAACCAGTGTGAATCTTTACTGCTTGTGTTGTGCATGTAACTCATAGCATGAAGGTTTACACTCACAGACGTCTAAGAGGCCATCACATCGAGGGTTAAAGAATATAGGGACTATCCTTTCAAGTGGGGGCTACGTCCGCGATTCAGTGATCGTCCCTGGATGGTAAGGATAGAGAATTTATTGTCTGTCTTTGCCATACGGGATTGCGGTCATACACTGAAGCTGAATCCGTGTCAGTGTTCTGGGAACACGTGACCAAACATCTTTAATGTCTGGGACTTAAAGATACGTCTGAGAAGGGACCAGGGGTCCAAGCGCAATTCTCCAAAGACGTTAGTATCTGGGATACTTAAAATAGACCTGGGAGTCTATACATAACGTGACGTTAGTATCTGGGATACTTAAAAATAGACCTGGGGTCTATACATAACGTAGAGAATACCTCGATTTGATCGTCTATATATTCTTGTATGTTTGTAGTGAGATAAGTTCTTATATTTGGTCCAGACGGCTGGTAAGTTTTCGTCTGCCAGATATCTTTACTCAAACACTTTTCCTGCTTCCTGTTTAAAACGCTGTATTTTTCTGACATCTTGTACGAATGGTAAGTATCGTACACGTCAAAAGATTTCATGTTCTCACTATACAGATAATATTGTGATATTGTCAATGACTAATTAACTGGTTAGCTGATGCATATAGTAAGTAGAGTGTTGTAAATTTTAGATATTTTCTTTTAAAGTTGTACTGTTGATTTATATTACTGTCTGACAATGGGCTCTAGTCAGAGAAAAAAAAAAAAAAAACTACATATCCCCCGCCCCTCCCTGGTGAGACATGCAAGATGTATGTCGCCCGCAACTCTACCTCAGAGTATTACTTAGTTAACCCATGGGTGGATAATTTAGCGGGATGGACAGAGAAAGCAGGACAGGACCCATTCCTACGGGAAGGCAGTAATTACCCTTTCTATATGGAGGATTACAAAAATGTCAGTTCCCAACAGCACAGAAGCGAAGAAGTGAGAAACTGTAAAATCTTTGAAAACCCTCTCCCTCCCCCTTACATTCCAATATATCCTGCGCTCGGAGACACAGATCTCTTGGCAGCAGTAACCCTTTCACACCAGATGGGATCGCCTCCAACTCCACTGCTGGAGGGTGCGTCCACTAGCTCTATCCCTAACGCACCAGTAACCCAGAGTTTAGATAATAGTAAAACACTGTCCCAAGCCCACTATTACCCTCGATGGCTGTATATCTTATTTGCGCAAAGCTTGCAAAGGACGCAGCTATACACATATGGAGGAAGTCTTTAAAACCCGTGCTCCTTTGCCTGTGTTTTTTTGCCTGTCGCTGTAGCTTGTAAACTGAAACCCTCGGAGTCTGTTACTGAGTTTTGGAAAAGGTTTAAGGACTGCTGGACAGATGACGCTGGCTTACCTTTGCTTAACTCAGAAAGCTTACTCATTTCCACCTTCATTAACAACCTACCCACCAATGCCTGACTTAGCTCAAGTAAACCCCGCTCTTTGGTCAGAAGGTCCATATGACACTGGCCTAATCTCATGCACACCACATAAGGCCAATCTCAAACCCGACTCACAACCTGTTTATAGAAGGTCTCATACAGCAATTCTTACAACAGGGTATTCTCAGACATATTGTATCACCATACTGTACTCCTGTGAACCCTGTTGCCAAAGTTGATGGCAGTATAAGATTTGTACAGGATCTCAGAGCGATCAATCAGTTAATTGTCCCAATTGCACCAATTGTTCCAGATGTAAACTCACTCATTTCTGCAATCCCTGCAGATGCTGCGTTCTTCTCTGTAATTGATTTGAAGAATGCCTTTTTTCAGCATACCTGTAGATTCACAGACACAATTACTTTTTGCCTTTTCTTTTGAGGGTAAACAACTTACCTGGTGCAGATTATTGACGCACCTGTTGTCTCCAGGCCACATTGGGGCCCTGGCAACCTCACCATGGTTCAGTCCTGCTACAGTATGCAGATGATCTGCTGCTCTGTAGTCAAACTGAGGAGGCCTGCCGAGAGGATGGTGTTTCATTACTAAACTGGCTTTGTGAATGTGGACACAAGGTGTCCAAAACAAAAATGCAATGGTGTAAAAAGCATGTTGATTACTTAGGTTTTGTGCTCACTCAGGGAGAGAGGAAAATCAGTCCACAACGCATACAGTCTGTATTGGGCCTGGTCACCCCAACTACCCAGAAGGAACTACTGTCCTTCCTGGGTATGGTAAATTACTGCAGACAGTGGATATCTGATTGCTCTTATTATGATAACATTTTGAGACAAGCCACACTGAAGGACAAACCTAAAACTGTACAATGGTCACAAGAAATGTTAACTGCATATGAAAGTTTAAAATGTATGTTGATGAAAAGTCCGGCACTTGGCCTCCCCAATTATGTACTACCTTTCCATCTATATGCAAGGGACAATTGTAAAACCATGGCGGGGGTGCTCACACAGTTTCATGGAGGGAAGTTGCGCCCCGTGGCATTTTTTTTCCAAAGTCATGCCAGTGTCTGTGCAAGGTATGCCTGCCTGCCTCAGGGCTTTGGCAGCCTGTGCAATGGTTGCAGAAATGGCCACTACCCTCACTTTAGGCCACATCACAGTACTCCACACCACACATGATGTCCTGGCAATACTTAAAGGCTTGCACACACAGCACATGTCAGCACAACGCCTTAAGTGGATATGAAGTACTCCTTTTGAGTAACCCTACCCTTACCATTAAGTACACTGCTAGTTCTTCTGGCCCTGCACCCATTCTCAATGCCCTTTTAGGCTTGAAAGGTCCCGAGGATGAACCACCCGACCTACATGACTGTGCTGCTTCCATTGAAGCTGAAACTTCTCCCAGACTTGACATGTCTCCCGTTCCCATACCAGGCGCAGACATAGTTTTTGTTGACGGCTCCTGTAGTAGGCCCAATGACAATACATACCAGGCTGGCTATGCCATTGTCACCCTCCCTGACACTGTGTTGGAAACCCTGCCAATACCTTATCAGTCCGCGCAAGCTGCAGAACTCATTGCACTCACTAGAGCATGTCCCTCCCTTGACAACGTCCATCTGCTCACTCAACTTCAAGCTGCTGCGACTAATACTGATCTCTCCGACTGAACTTACCCAATTCTGCAGAAAAAATCCTAAATCAGGATTAATCTGCAAAGAGGGGAAACCCTGTATACCCCAGTCCAGTGCCCCTTTGCTCGTTGCCCATTGCCGTGGTGTTGGTCACCGTGGTGAAGCCACAACACTCCTCCTACTAACCAATGATTTTTATGTTACTAATGCCAAATCACTTGTGGACCAGTATGTTAGCAGATGCATCACTTGCCTCAGGAACAACCCTAATAAAGCTAAACACCAGCATCTTGAATACCCCACAGAAAACTCTAGGATACTCACCCTTTGAAATACTAATGGGTAGACCCTTTTCCTACACCCTGGGCTAAGAAACCACTAGTAATACAGGAAGGAGATCTAGAACTCATCAGAGAAGAGTATGTCAGGTCCCTGATAACAAAACTGAATGAAATTGAACATGAGGTTGTTTGTAAAAACCCTTTGAATCCACAGGAACCTACACACCCCTTTAAAGTCAGAGACAGAGTCGTGGTGAAGGTGCTCCCCAGGAACAAGAGCCCAGGAGACTTCACCTATGGTCCAGAGACAGAGGTCGTAGCAGTTACCCGAACAGCAGTCCTGACAGAGGAAAGTCCTACCTGGATCCATGCATCCCGAGTAAAAAAGGTTCCTAGACCAGACCTAGAGAGGGAAGCAAGTGATTCCAGTGAGGTACGAACCGGGGCAGACAGCCCTGACCTCCCACCTAGCGAAGACAGAAGAACAGAAAACGATGAAGAACCTGCCCCCTATCTCTATCCTGGGGACTATCTCGATAGCCCTACTGGCCCTCATTCACCTCACAATATGTGAAGTCGACATCACACAAACAGATGGGGTCCCCACCTTGTGGTACAATTCCTCCAATACACACGTAGCCACATACATCCTTGATTATTTCATGTTCCCTAAACTTGCTGACAACAAACACAATAAAAGCAACTGTTATGTCTGTGGCAAATCTAGGCCCCACCTAGGTACAGTGCCCCTTAATATACCCCTAGAACAGGAAAATTGTTTTTTCAGCCTTTTTAATGACACCAAAACAAATGACAGTCAGTGCGAAATGTGGAAAAGGGAATATCCCATATTGTCAAAAAATCCCAACCCAGGAAGCACCATAACCATATATCCTGGAAACTATACCTGTTATACATCTAACACCACCACAGGGAGAAATTTAAAAACCTTCCCACCAGGGTATTGTGCAAATAAAAGAACAACTGTTTTAGTCAACCAAACTAGATCATTAGGCGACATTTATTACATATGTGGGGATATGAAGCTTAGAATTAAATTAGACACACCATGGTATGGTGAGTGTGCCCTGGCCAAAGTCATAATGCCACTCCTAATGATCACCGATGACCCCACTCCTCCCTCTAATACTCCTGCTAATCGAAAGAAAAGAGCACTCCCAGGAGGTAGCTTTGACCCCCACGTATACATTGATGCTATAGGGGTCCCAAGAGGTGTTCCAAATGAGTTCAAAGCTAGAGATGAGGTGGCTGCGGGTTTTGAGTCATTGTTTCCTATAGTAACTGTAAATAAAAACGTAGCCTGGATTAATTATATATATTATAATCAACAAAGATTTGTTAATGATACCAAAGATGCTCTTAAAGGTACAGCTGAACAGCTAGAAGCCACTTCCCAAATGACATTCCAAAATAGAATGGCCCTTGACATGATTCTAGCAGAAAAAGGCGGTACATGTGTTTACATTAGTAAGGTGGAAGGCTGTTGTACATATATTCCTGACAACACTGGTCCCAATGGTAAGGTTACTTTAGCCATAAACAAGTTAGAAACCTTATCCATAGAACTTAAGAAAAATTCAGGTATTGATAACCCATGGAGCCAATATTTTGGGTGGTTTGAAAATTGGAAACAGGCTCTTGTGCAAATAAGCATATTCATACTTGTAACTTTAATTCTTGTAGGCATTATAGTTTATTGTGTAATTCCCTGTGGAAAGAAACTTACCTCCAAAGGCATTGATAAGGCCCTGATGTACTATGATATAACCACCAGTCCTGTCACCTCCTCTGATAGTAAGGGACCCGACGATTATGTCCAATATCTCAAGAACTGGAGGAACAAGAAAGGAGCCTCACTCAAGAATCATGTTATATAATAATCATGATTCTAAGAGGGGATTGAAGGGTTAACTCTTCTGTGCTTTGTAAATATTACTTTTTATATGATCAATTTCCTTATAATAGTTACAGTGTAAAAGTGAATATTTCTACTTCCCTAATGAAGGGTTAAAACATGCTATATGAACTGTTATGTGTTTGCATAGATACGTACTACCCTGTGTCGGGTACCTTTATCTGCTCATACAATACCAGGCTTGTATGTGTCTGCTTTTCAAGGACAGTCCCATACCAGATCAAACCTGTTATTTCTATTTTTGTGTGGTACCAAATATCCTGTGTTACAGACTTTGTTAAATGTTTTGAGAAACTTGTAGAAAAACCCATATATGGACATCCGCCTTATCAATTCTGCCTGGTAACTACTAACGAGCCAATAAGAAGTGTAACAACATGTCAGTTACACCCATATACGTTGTCTTTTATACTTTTGTTAACCTCATAATAAACCAGTGTGAATCTTTACTGCTTGTGTTGTGCATGTAACTCATAGCATGAAGGTTTACACTCACAGACGTCTAAGAGGCCATCACATCGAGGGTTAAAGAATATAGGGACTATCCTTTCACTCCCCCATTGATGGTAAAAGTATTCATCATCGGGTATAGACCGTCATTGATTTTGAAACATCGATGGTCAATGGCATTCCCTAGCCTGGACAGCACAAAGGGGGTCATTCCGAGTTGATCGCTAGATAAAAATGTTCGCAGCGCATCGATTAAGTGAAAAAGCGGCACTTCTGCGCATGCCGCGCAATGCGCACGCGCGACGTACTTTCACAACAGCCGATGTTGTTTTACACAAGATCTAGCGAGGCTTTTCATTCGCAATGTCCGCCGCAGAATGATTGACATGAAGTGGGCGTTTCTGGGTGTCAACTGACCATTTTCAGGGAGTGTTCGGAAAAACGCAGGCGTGCCAGGAAAAACGCAGGCGTGGCTGGGAGAACGCTGGGCGTGTTTGTGACGTCAAATCCGAAACTGAACAGTCTGAAGTGATCGCAAGCGCTGAGTAGGTCTGGAGCTACTCTGAAACTGCACAATTTTTTTTTGTAGCTGCTCTGCGATCCTTTCGTTCACACTTCTGCTAAGCTAAAATACACTCCCAGTGGGAGGCGGCATAGCATTTGCACGGCTGCTAATAACTGCTAGCGAGCGATCAACTCGGAATGACCACCTAAACCTGAAAGTCATGGTGTAAATGTTAATTGTATGCCAGTCTTAATTGCAGCAATCTCCTTGACTGTTTTCGGTGAACAAATCCTGTTAATATAATGATCTAAAAATGAATTTGTGTGAATGCGCTTACACTCTTGTAATTACTGCTAGAAGATGTAGTTGATTGGAAGGTTGTAAAATTGTTTCAACCCTGGTTCCTGAATGGCAGCCACCTATGTGCAAGTGATGGGTACACTGTAAATGAAATACAAATTAAAGATTGAGGAATATTACTATTATCTACTTACATTTGAAAATGTTCTTATTCAGACACAAATTAATTTAGCTGCATTAATGGATAATGTGACCAGCTGCGTTGTTTTGCTATCAATTAAAAAGCTGTGTTAATTTAACCCGGTTTTCAATGGGATGTAGCACAAGTTTTGGTTTGTAGCCCCTGAGCAGGTGAAACAAAGCTGAAAATTCCTAATTTTTATTATAGTAATGATTAATAATGCACTTAGAAATCTTTAAACAGCATAATTTGGCTAATTATGATGTCATTTTTGGGGTGATATTCTGTAAAAAGCAGAATAAGGAGTTAAATTATGTGGAACAAGCATATGGGGTGCTGTAATGAGGAGTAAAGGTAATTTTAATCTTGCAGATGGGAATTAAATGTGTTTCTCTTATGTCCTAGAGGATGCTGGGGACTCCGTAAGGACCATGGGGTATAGACGGGCTCCGCAGGAGACATGGGCACTATAAAGAATTTTAGAATGGGTGTGCACTGGCTCCTCCCTCTATGCCCCTCCTCCAGACCTCCGTTAGATCCTGTGCCCAGAGGAGAGTGGGTGCATTACAGGGGAGCTCTCCTGAGTTTCTCTGATAAATAATTTTGTTTAGGTTTTTTATTTTCAGGGGCACTGCTGGCAACAGGCTCACTGCATCGTGGGACTGAGGAGAGAGAAGCAGACCTACTTAAGTGATAGGCTCTGCTTCTTAGGCTACTGGACACCATTAGGGAGTCGGAACGCAGGTATCCGCTCACTGTTCGTCCCAGAGCCGGAAGATAGAAGCCGGGTGAGTATAAGAAGAAAAGAAGACTTCAAGGCGGCAGAAGACTTCAGATCTTCACTGAGGTAAGCGCGCAGCGGTAACGCTGCGCGCCATTGCTCCCACACACTACAAACACTAGCGGGCACTGATGGGTGCAGGGCGCAGGGGGGGCACCCTGGGCAGCAATAAAAACCTCTAAATCTGGCATTATAAGGTTAGACACTGCGGAGACAGTATTTCTATAATTCCCCAGCCAGTTTTGTGATACTTTGAGCGGGACCGAAGCCCGCTGCTGGAGGGGGCGGAGCTTGGTCCCTCAGCACTAACCAGCGCCATTTTCTCCACAGAGATTGCAGAGAAGCTGGCTCCCCGGTCTCTCCCCTGCTGAACACGGTGACACAGGGCTGAAAAGAGGAGGGGGGGGGGCACTTGTGAGGCGCAGTGAGTGTATTAACACAGTGATTAAGATAAAAGCGCTATTATCTGGGAGATTATTTCCAGTGTCAGTTGGCGCTGGGTGTGTGCTGGCATACTCTCTCTCTGTCTCTCCAAAGGGCCTTATTGGGGAACTGTCTCCTTATAACTATATCCCTGTGTGTGGGGGGTGTCAGTACGAGTGTGTCGACATGCCTGATGCGGAAGGCTCAGCTAAGGAGGAGGTGGAGCAGATGATTGTGGTGTCTCCGTCGGCAACGCCGACTCATGATTGGATGGACATGTGGAATGTTTTAAATGCAAATGTGACCTTATTACATAAGAGATTGGACAAAGCAGAGTCCAGAGAAAAAGCTGAGAGTCAATCCACGGCTTCGACTGGGTCACGGGGCCCTTCTGGGTCTCAAAAACGTCCCCTATCCCAAATAGCAGACACTGATACCGACACGGATTCTGACTCCAGTGTTGACTACGATGATGCGAGGCTACACCCAAGGGTGGCCAAAAGTATTCATTATATGATTATTGTAATAAAAGATGTTTTGCATATCACAGATGACCCCTCGGTCCCTGACACGAGGGTGCGCATCTATAAGGAAAAGAAACCTGAGGTATCCCCATCCCATGAGCTTAACGAGTTATTTGAAAAGGCTTGGGAAACTCCAGATAAAAAACTGCAGATTCCCAAAAGGATTCTTATGGCGTATCCTTTCCCTGCGCAGGACAGGGTACGGTGGGAATCCTCACCCAGGGTGGACAAGGCTTTAACGCGCCTGTCCAAGAAGGTGGCGCTACCGTCTCCGGACACGGCAGCCCTCAAGGTTCCTGCTGATCGCAGACAGGAAACTACTTTAAAGTCTATTTATGCGCATACAGGTGCTTTGCTCAGACCGGCAATAGAATCGGCATGGGTGTGTAGTGCAGTTGCAGCTTGGACAGATACCTTGTCAGCTGACCTTGATACCCTAGATAGGGATACCATTTTATTGACCTTAGGCCACATTAAAGACGCAGTCTTATATATGAGGGATGCTCAAAGAGACGTTGGGCTGCTAGGTCCGAGAGCCAACGCCATGGCGATTTCTGCTAGGCGAGCCCTGTGGACCCGCCAATGGACGGGTGATGCCGACTCAAAGAAGCATATGAAGGTTTTGCCATACAAAGGTGAAGTTTTATTTGGGGAAGGTCTCGCGAACCTGGTTGCCACAGCTACCGCAGGTAAATCTACCTTTTTGCCTTTTGTTCCCCCACAGCAAAAGAAAACTCCACAATATCAGATGCAGTCCTTTCGGTCGCATAAGTCCAGAAGAGGTCGGGGCTCATCTTTCCTCGCCAGAGGTAAGGGTAGAGGAAAGAGAGCACCGGCTCCAGCTAGTTCCCAGGAGCAGAAGTCCTCCCCGGCTTCTACTAAATCCACCGCATGACGCTGGGGCTCCACTGAGGGAGTCCGCACCGGTGGGGGCACGTCTACGACTCTTCAGCCAGGTCTGGGTTCTGTCAGACGTGGATCCTTGGGCGATGGATATTGTATCCCAAGGCTACAAACTGGAATTCGAAGAGGTGCCCCCTCGCCGATTTTTCAAGTCGGCCTTGAAAGCTTCTTCCCCAGAGAGGGAAGTAGTGTTAGCTGCAATTCAAAAGCTGTGTCAACAGCAAGTGATTGTCAAGGTTCCCCTAGTCCAACAGGGGAAAGGGTACTATTCGACCCTGTTCGTGGTCCCGAAGCCGGATGGTTCGGTCAGACCCATTTTAAATCTAAAATCCCTAAACCTGTACTTGAAAAAGTTGAAATTCAAGATGGAATCGCTCCGGGCTGTGATCTCCAGTCTGGAAGGGGGGGATTTTATGGTGTCACTCGACATAAAGGATGCATACCTTCATGTCCCCATATATCCTCCTCATCAGGCGTACCTGAGATTCGCTGTACAGGACTGTCATTACCAGTTTCAGACGTTGCCGTTTGGGCTTTCCACGGCCCGAGGATTTTCACCAAGGTGATGGCGGAGATAATGGTGCTCCTGCGCAGACAGGGAGTCACAATTATCCCATACTTGGACAATCTCCTGATAAAAGCAAGATCGAGAGATCAATTGCAGAAGAGCGTGTCGCTCCCCCTGAGAGTGCTACAACAACACGGTTGAATTCTCAATCTGCCAAAGTCACAATTGATTCCAACGACTCGACTATCATTCTTCGGCATGATTCTGGACACGGAACAAAAGAGGGTTTTTCTCCCGATGGAAAAAGCCCAGGACCTCCAGAACATGGTTAGAGACTTGCTAAAACCAAAAAGAGTGTCTTTTCATCAATGCACTCGAGTTCTGGGGAAAATGGTGTCAGCCTACGAGTCCATCCCCTTCGGCAGGTTTCATGCAAGGACGTTTCAGTGGGACCTCCTGGACAAGTGGTCCGGGTCCCATCTACTAATACATCAGAAGATAAGCCTGTCCCCCCAGGCCAGGGTGTATCTCCTGTGGTGGCTACAGAGTGCTCACCTTCTAGAGGGTCGCAGGTTCGGCATTCAAGACTGGATTCTGGTGACCACGGACGCGAGCCTCCGAGGATGGGGAGCAGTCACACAAGGAAGATATTTTCAGGGGCTATGGTCAAGCCAGGAGGCTTGTCTACACATCAACGTACTGGAATTGAGGGCCATATACAACGGCCTACGACAAGCGGAGAATCTTCTTCGCGACCTACCGGTTCTGATTCAATCAGACAACATCACAGCCGTGGCTCATGTAAACCGCCAAGGCGGGACAAGGAGCAGAGTGGCAATGGCGGAAGCCACCAGGATTCTTCGCTGGGCGGAAAATCACGTAAGCGCTCTGTCAGCGGTCTTCATTCCGGGAGTGGACAACTGGGAAGCAGACTTCCTCAGCAGACACGATCTCCATCCAGGAGAGTGGGGACTTCATCAAGACGTTTTTACAGAGATAACAAGTCTTTGGGGAATTCCTCACATAGACATGATGGCGTCATGCCTCAACAAGAAGCTTCGGAGGTATTGTGCCAGGTCAAGGGACCCTCAGGCAGTAGCGGTGGACGCCCTGGTGACACCTTGGGTGTTTCAGTCAGTCTATGTGTTCCCCCCCTCTTCCTCTCATCTCAAAAATATTGAGAATCATAAGACAAAAAAGAGTGAAAACAATCCTCATTGTTCCAGATTGGCCTCGAAAGGCCTGGTATTCAGATCTTCAGGAGATGCTCACAGAAGATCCATGGCCTCTTTCTCTCAGAGGGAGGACCTGTTACAACAGGGGCCCTGCGTGTTCCAAGACTTACCGTGGTTACGTTTGACGGCATGGCGGTTGAACACCGAATCCTAGCTGGGAAAGGTATTCCAGAGGAAGTCATCCCTACTCTGATAAAGGCTAGGAAGGAGGTGATGGCAAAACATTATCACCGTATCTGGAGGAAATATGTTTCTTGGTGTGATGCCAAGAATGCTCCTACGGAAGATTTCCATCTGGGCCGTTTTCTCCATTTTCTACAGGAGTGGATATGGGCCTAAAATTAGGCTCCATTAAGGTACAGATTTCGGCCCTGTCTATTTTCTTTCAGAAGGAGTTGGCTTCTCTCCCAGAAGTCCAGACTTTTATAAAGGGAGTGCTGTACATCCAGCCTCCTTTTGTGCCCCCAGTGGCACCTTGGGACCTTAACGTGGTGTTACGGTTCCTTAAGTCTCACTGGTTTGAACCTCTTCAAACGGTTGAATTGAAATTTCTCACTTGGAAGGTGGTCATGTTGTTGGCCTTGGCATCTGCAAGGCGGTTGTCCGAATTGGCGGCCTTGTCTCACAAGAGCCCCTATTTGACCTTCCATGTGGATAGAGCAGAGTTGAGGACTCGTCCTCAATTTTTGCCTAAGGGGATTTCTTCATTTCATATGAACCAACCTATTGTGGTGCCTGTGGCTACGGGTGATTTGGAGGATTCCAAGTCCCTGGATGTAGTCAGGGCCTTGAAAATCTATGTAGCCAGGACAGCTCGGGTTAGGAAAACAGAAGCACTGTTTGTCCTGTATGCAGCCAACAAAGTTGGCGCTCCTGCTTCGAAGCAGACTATTGCTCGCTGGATCTGTAACACGATTCAGCAGGCTCATTCTACGGCTGGATTGCCGTTAACAAATTCGGTAAAGGCCCATTCCACTAGGAAGGTGGCCTCTTCTTGGGCGGCTGCCCGAGGCGTCTCGGCTTTACAGCTTTGCCGAGCAGCTACCTGGTCAGGTTCAAACACTTTTGCAAAGTTCCATAAGTTTGATACCCTGGCTGATGAGGACCTTGCGTTTGCTCAGTCGGTGCTGCAGAGTCGTCCGCACTCTCCCGCGCGGTCTGGAGCTTTGGTATAAACCCCATGGTCCTTACGGAGTCCCCAGCATCCTCTAGGACGTAAGAAAAAATAAGATTTTAAACCTACCGGTAAATCTTTTTCTCCTAGTCCGTAGAGGATGCTGGGCGCCCGTCCCAGTGCGGACATATTTCTGCATGACTTGTATATAGTTATTGCTTACATAAGGGTTATGTTACAGTTAAGATCAGTCGTTGGCTGATACTGTTTTTTGTTCATGCTGTTAACTGGTTGTGTATAGTCCAGGTTATATGGTGTGGGCTGGTATGAATCTTGCCCTTAGATTAACAAAATCCTTTCCTCGTATTGTCCATCTCCTCTGGGCACAGTTTCTCTAACTGAGGTCTGGAGTAGGGGCATAGAGGGAGGAGCCAGTGCACACCCATTCTAAAGTTCTTTATAGTGCCCATGTCTCCTGCGGAGCCCGTCTATACCCCATGGTCCTTACGGAGTCCCCAGCATCCTCTACGAACTAGGAGAAAAAGATTTACCGGTAGGTTTAAAATCTTATTTTTTTAACATGTGGCCTAATATTGCATATAAAAACTCACCTTACAGACATCTTATGCACACCAAATTATCTAGATCCTTTAATATTTTAATCATTTCTCATACGTCCTAGAGGATGCTGGGGATGCTTCAAGAACCATGGGGTATAGACTGGATCCGCAGGAGACATGGGCACACTTTAAGACTTTGGGTGTGAACTGGCTCCTCCCTCTATGCCCCTCCTCCAGACTCCAGTTAGATTCTGTGCCCAGAGAGACTGGTCACACACTGAGGAGCTCTACTGTGTTTCTCGGAAAAGACTTTGTTAGGTTTATTATTTTCAGGGAGCACTGCTGGCAACAGTCTCCCTGCATCGTGGGATTGAGGGGAGAGAAGCAGACCTACTTCTCTGAGTTCAAAGGCTCTGCTTCTTAGGCTACTGGACACCGTTAGCTCCAGAGGGTCTGATCACTTGGTACGCCTAGCTGCTCGTTCCCGGAGCCGCACCGTCACCCCCCTTGCAGAGCCAGAAGAAAGAAGCCGGGTGAGTAAAGGAAGAACAGAAGACTTCAGTGACGGCAGAAGACTTTGTGACTCTGAGGTACCGCGCAGTGCGCCATTGCTCCCACACACACAAGCGGCACTACAAGGGTGCAGGGCGCAGGGGGGGCGCCCTGGGCAGCATGTATACCTCAGAGTGAGACTAGCAAGAGAGATATTAAGTGCCTGGGCACTAAATACAAACCCCCACCAGTATAAATATATAGAAAATAGCGGGGCTGAAGCGCGCCATGAAGGGGGTGTGGCTTAGCCCTCACAGCTATATCCAGCGCCATTTTCTCCTCAAAGACGCTGGCCCTGCCAAACGCACTGCTGAACAGTTCACAGTGAAAAATGGGGGGGGGTACAGTTTACTGCAATATACTGTATGTTAAAAATAAAGCACAATACATAATGAGTGTGGTGTAACAGAGCTGGTAATCGTCTGCTGTGTTTCCCTGACAGAAAGTACTGGGTCTATCCCTTATAGTCGGCATGTCTGAGGCTGAGGGCTCTGCCAAAAACGGCTATGGGAATGTCTCTGTCGGCACCGCCGACTCCTGATGGTACTTGGTTCATGTGAATAAGTGTCAACATGTCAGTAGATGTATACTTTTTCAATGAGAAAACTATATGGGAGACACAGACGTGTGTAGGTGACCCTGTCGGCACCAACTAATCTAACTGGGTAAAAAATTGACATGATAATGTGATGCATTTCAGAAAGCTATACCTGTATGTATGTATGTATATATATATATGTATATATATATGTATGGTACGGTTGCATAGATCTGTGGCTCGAACACAGACGTAGTAATTTTTGTGGAGGGCGTAATATTAATAATATATTTCCCTCAGACCCCTCGGGGTCGCCAAAAACTTTATTTGCCCAGTTGCTGCTCCCTGATATCGACACGAATTCTATTTCTTATGTCGACCATGTTTCCTGATTAGATCCACAACATCGGCATTCAGTACATGTTTCATACACATTAAGTACGTATTAACGTCACTAGGGACCCTGCTATTCCTGACAAAAGAGATATATATAGGAAATAAATATATATATATATATATATATGTATATGTGTGTGAATGTGTATTTAGATGTGTATATTCATATTGAAAATTATAATGAATGCTGAAGTAAAGTTATTCCTTTTCATGTGCTGGTCGCTCTGTTGAAAGCTCTAGGTCAGCCATGACAAGATGGTTTCAAATCCTCACGAGGAGTACGAGTGTTATTATTTTCCCGACATGGATAGAATAAAGTGAGAGTCAACCCCTGTTCTGCACGGGGCCCTGCCACAAAGGATCGTATACAGGAAGCTAAGTGATAATTTAATTATATGCTTTGATTATATTTGCATTATATGCGCATGGGGAGTGCTTGTATTCAGGAATGGTCTGTTACCTTATCGTCCGATATAATTACCCTGGGGAGAGATGGGATACTACTTAGTTGGGTCATTTCTAGAACATTGCAGCATACCGCCATGCGACTACAAGAGATATAGGACTCTAGGGTTCGCGGGCCAATTCCATGGTGGTCTCAGCTAGGACGTTGTGGATTCACCAACTGAATGCTGAGGCTGACTCCGAGAAGTACTGGAGTATCTTCCATATGAAGGTGAAACCTGGTTTGGGGATGGCTTTGTTAAGTTGATCTCGGCAGATACCACTGTTAAGTCTATCTTCTGGAGCTATGTTCCCTCACGACGGTTGGTGACGCATTTTTGTAGGATGCAGTCATTTCGACCGGATGGTCGACCGGTAGAGGAAGGTGAAAAGGTAAGAGGTCAGCAGCCTTTTCAAGTTCGCAGAAGCAGAATTCATCCTCTGTTTCTACCACATCCACCGAATGTCGCTGGGTCTATTTTGCGGGAGCCCAAACCGGTGGGACCACGTCTAATACTCTTCAGTCAGTCCTGGAATGGACATGAACCAGTGAGTTAAGGAAAGAATATTAAGGGAGACATACTGGGGTTTCCAGATGATTCCCCTCACTGAATTTTCAAATAGATCTTACCGAGTCTCCTCTGGACGGGGAGGTAGTATGCGAGGACATTTGTCCTCTGTCCCTGTTAAAAGAGAGAGAGAGAAAAAAAGCGGTTATTCAAGCTTTTTCGTGCTTCTGAGCCCTTGAAGAACAATCCCAAAAAAAATTCTACTTAAGAAGTTGAACTACAAGATGGAATCTCTCAGGACAGGGATCTCCAATCTGTAAAATGAGAAATAGGGTCTAAGTACGGTTTCTTCCGCATTAGGCTTACCTGGGTTGCTATTCAGGATTGTCATTGCCAATGCACCGGAGTGGTGGCAGTTTGATGGTTTTCCTTCAGTAGTAAAAGCCATTATTATTCTGTACTGGGACGCTCTCCTGACTATGGAGAGGTTAAGAAACAAGTGGTACAATTCGTTGTTTTATCTCTGACAGTTCTTCAACACAGTGGTTGACTCCTAAACTTGCCAGAATCACTGTTGATCCCAACCGCGGATGTCGGACTTGGGAATAAGGTTAGATACAGAACTGTTGAGAGTTTGTTTTTTCCAGTGGAAAGAGATCGGAGGATCCAGAGTTGGATCAGATTTGCAATTGTGTAAAGCCATCAATACGTTCCGTTGATGATGAAGATGGTTGCGGCCTACGAGGCCATTCGGTGAGCAGGTTAAGTGCCAGAGTGGTTTTAGCGGGACCAGTTGGACATGTGGTCCGGGTCTCCCCTGCGCATGCACCGGAAAATAATCCTATTTTCCAGGACCAGAATATCTCTCGTGGGTGGATACACAGTTCTCACCTCCTAGAAGGACAAAGGTTTGGGATCCAGGATTAGATCCTAGGGTCCATGGATACAAGTCTCCGAGGCTGGGGAGCAGTCTTTCCAGGGGAAGAATTTCCAGGGAAAACGGTCAAGCTAGGAAGCTTGGCTGCAATAAGCTTTCTGGAATTAAGGGCTATTTACATCGGCCTTCTGCAAGTGGAGCATCTTCTTCGCGATCTGCCCGTCTTAATTCAGTCGGACAACTTAACAGCAGTGGCGTGAGTAAACCGCTAGGGCGGAACGAAGAACAAAATGGCAATGGCAGAAGCCACAAGAGTTTTCCGCTGGGCGGAAAGGCATGTAAACGCTCTGTTAATGGTCTTCATTCCGGGTGTTGACAACTGGGAAACAGACTTCCTCAGCAGACACAATCCCCATCCAGGAGTGTGGGGTCTTCATTAAGTGGTTTTCACAAAGTGACAAGTCTTTGGGGAATTCCTCAAATAGACATGATGGCGTCTCGCCTCAACAAGAAACTTCAGAGATATGGTTCCAGGTCGAGGGACCCTCAAACAATAGCGGTGGACGCCCCTGGTGATACAGTGGGTGTTTCAGTCGGTCTCTGTGTTCCCTCCATTTCCACTCTTTCCGAAAGGATAAAGATCATAAGAAGAACAAAGGTTCAGGCGATCCTCATTGTCCAGATCTTTGAGAATTACTCATAGAAGATTCCTGACCTCTTCCTCTACGGGAGGGCCTGTTACAGCAATGACCGTGCGTGTATCAAGACTTACCACGGCTGCGTTTGACGGCATGGAGGTTGAACGCCATATCCTAACCCGAAAGGGTATTCCCAGTGGAGTCATTCCCACACTGCTTCAGGCTAGAAAAGAAGTAACGGCGATGCTTTAACACCGTATTTGGAGAAAATGTGTGTCTTGGTGTGGATCCAAGAAGACTCCTACGAAAAAAAATTCAGCTGGGGTGTTTGCTCCATTTGTTTTTTGCAAGCAGGGGTGGATGCGGGCCTAAAGTTAGGCTCCTTTAATGTACAAATTTCGGCCTTATTTATTTCCTTTCAGAAAGAATTGGCCTCCTTTCCAGAAGTTCAGACCTTCGTGAAGGGCGTGCTGCACATCCACCCTCCCTTTGTGCCCCCTGTGGCACCGTGGGATCTTAACGTGGTGTTACAATTACTTCAATCTCATTGGGTTGAACCTTTGCGTAAGGTTGAGTTGAAATTCCTTACTTGGAAAGTGGTCATGCTGTTGGCCTTGGCATCCGCAAGGTGGGTGTCTGAATTGGCGGCTTTGTCTCACAAAAGCCCCTATTTAATCTTCCATGAAGATAGAGCGGAGTTGAGAACTTGTCAGCAATTTCTGCAAAAAGTGGTTTCATCGTTTTACGTAAACCAGCCTATTGTGGTGCCAGTGGCTACTGGCGCCTTGGCGGAATTGAAGTCTCTCGATGTGGTCAGAGCTTTCAAAATCTATGTCGCCAGAATGGCTCAGTCCTGTGGGCTCCCAACAAGATTGGGGCTTCTGCTTCCAAGCAGTCTATTGCACGCTGGTTCTGTAATACAATTCAGCATGCTCATTCTACGGCAGGATTGCCGTTACCGAAATCGGTGTAGGCCCATTCTACCAAAAAGGTGGGCTCATCCTGGGCGGCTGCCGAGGGGTCTCGGCATTACAGTTTTACCGAGCTGCTATTTGGTCGGGATCAAACACCTTTGCGAAGTTTACAAGTTTGATACCCTGGCTGATCAGGGCCGGTTCCGGGACTTCTGGCGCCCCGGGTGGCATTAGGGGCGTGGCTTCATACAGAGGGCGTGGTCAGTTACGCCCCCTGTACTGTTGTAGGATGTGCGGTGCGCGATGACGTCATCGCGCACCGCACAGCAAAGGTCCTCTCCACGAAGGTAAACTAGACGCTAAGCGTCTAGTTCCCTTCGTGGAGAGGACCTTTGCTGTGCGGTGCGCGATGACGTCAACGCGCACCGCACATCATTACAGCGAAGGTCCTCTCCAGGAAGGGAAATTAGACGCGTAGCTTCTAGTTTCCCTTCACAGCGGGCCGCGGCAGCGGGGGGCACCACAGCAGCAGCGGATCTTGCCATGGTGCGGCGCCCTCCGGGCAAAAGTCCTGCTTGCCCGTGGCAAGATCCGCTACTGTGGCTGATGGGGACCTCTTGTTTGGTCAATCGGAGCTGCAGAGTCATCCGCACTCTCCCGCCCGTTCTAGAGCTTTGGTATAAACCCCATGGTTCTTGAAGCATCCCCAGCATCCTCTAGGACGTATGAGAAAATAGGATTTTAATACCTACCGGTAAATCCTTTTCTCTTAGTCCGTGGAGGATGCTGGGCGCCCGTCCCAGTGCGTACTGTATCTGCAGGCATTGGGTATGTTTACACACATGGTGTGTTCTGTTTAAGTCAGCCTGCTGCTGACGATATTCAGGCCATAGCATGCGTTATGCTGTTACTGGTTGTGTTTACACACACAGGTTGTGTTACGTTTTATATCAGCGTATTGCTGCATATTTCTCTAACGTCCTAGAGGATGCTGGGACTCCGTAAGGACCATGGGGAATAGACGGGCTCCGCAGGAGACATGGGCACTTTAAGAAAGACTTTAGACTCTGGGTGTGCACTGGCTCCTCCCTCTATGCCCCTCCTCCAGACCTCAGTTTTAGACTGTGCCCAGAGAAAGATGGGTGCACTGCAGGGAGCTCTCCTGAGTTTCCTGCTAAGAAAGCATTTTGTTAGGTTTTTTCTTATTTTCAGGGAGCTCTGCTGGCAACAGACTCCCTGCATCGAGGGACTGAGGAGAGAGGAGCAGACCTACTTAAATGATAGGCTCTGCTTCTCGGCTACTGGACACCATTCGCTCCAGAGGGAGTGGAACACAGGTTCGTCCTGGGCGTTCATCCCAGAGCCGCGCCACCGTTCTCCTCACAGAGCCGGAAGAAACGAAGAAAGAAGACTACTGAGGCGGCAGAGGCCCTCGGGTGCTTCACTGAGGTTACGCACAGCACTGCAGCTGTGTGTCATTGCTCCCATACACCTCACACACTCCGGTCACTGTAAGGGTGCAGGGCGCAGGGGGGGGCGCCATGTGCAGCAATAGAATACCTCTCCTATGGCAAATGACTATATACATGTACAGGTGGGCACTGTACATGTATATAAAAGAGCCCCCGCCATATTTTATTAAGTTTGAGCTGGACAGAAGCCCGCCGCCGAGGGGGTGGGGCTTCTCCCTCAGCACTCACCAGCGCCATTTTCTCTCCACAGCACCGCTGAGAGGAAGCTCCCCGGACTCTCCCCTGCTTGACACACGGTGAAAGAGGGTTTTAAAGTAGAGGGGGGGCACATAATTGGCGATTATACATTACAGCAGCGCTACTGGGTAAACATTCTGTGTTTTTCTCCGGGGTCATATAGCGCTGGGGTGTGTGCTGGCATACTCTCTCTCTGTCTCTTAAAGGGCCTAAAGGGGAACCTGTCTTCAGAAAAGAGTTTCCCTGTGTGTGTGTGGAGTGTGTCGGTACGCGTGTCGACATGCTTGACGATGACGGCTCGCCTAAGGAGGACTGGATGGATATGTGGAATGTCTTGAATGCTAATATAAATTTATTGCATAAGAGATTAGACAAGACTGAGGCTAGGGATCAGTCAGGTAGTCAGACCATGCCTGTCCCAGTGCCACCGGGACCTTCTGGGTCTCAGAAACGCACATTATCCCAGATCACTGACACAGATACCGACACGGATTCAGATTCCAGTGTCGACTATGAGGATGCAAAATTACAGCCAAAAGTGGCTAAAGGTATTCGTTACATGATCATTGCTATTAAAGAGGTTTTGCATATTACTGAGGAACCCCCTGTCCCTGACACGAGGGTACACATGTATAAAGAGAAAAAGCCTGAGATCACCTTTCCGTCCTCATTTGAGCTAAGCGAATTGTGCGAAAAGGCTTGGGAATCTCCAGACAGGAGACTACAAGTTCCCAAAAGGATTCTTATGGTGTATCCCTTCCCACAAAAGGACATGATACGATGGGAATCTTCGCCTAAAGTAGACAAGGCGTTGACACGCTTATCCAAGAAGGTGGCACTGCCTTCCCAGGATACTGCTACCCTCAAGGATCCTGCGGATCGTAAGCAGGAAGTTACCATGAAGTACATTTACACACATTCTGGTACTATTGTTAGGCCGGCTATGGCATCGGCCTGGGTTTGTAGTGCTGTTGCAGCATGGACAGATTCCTTGTCTACGGAGATTGAGACCCTAGATAAGGATACCATTCTAATGACCCTAGAGCATATCAAGGATGCTGCGTTATATATGATGGATGCTCAAAGAGACATTTGTTTACTAAGCTCCAGAATAAATGCTATGTCTATTTCTGCTAGGCGACTCAAAGCGGCATATGGAGTCGTTGCCTTACAAGGGGGAGGAGTTGTTTGGAGAAGGCCTCTCGGTCCTTGTCTCTACTGCTACGGCTGGTAAATCGAATTTTTTACCTTATGTTCCCCCACAACATACTAAGAAGGCACCTCATTACCAAATGCAGTCCTTTCGTTCAAATAAAAGCAAAAAGGTACGGGGATCGTCCTTTCTTGCCAGAGGTAAAGGCAAGGGAAAAAAGCTGCACACAGCTAGTTCCCAGGAGCAGAAGTCCCCCACCCCCCTACGTCTGCAAAATCCACCGCATGACGCTGGGACTTCCCTGGGGGGGCCAGATCAAGTGGGGGCACGTCTTCGATTTTTCAGCCACGTCTGGGTTCACTCACAGGTGGATCCCTGGGCAATAGAGATTGTTTCTCAGGGATACAGGCTGGAATTCGAAGAGATGCCTCCTCGCCGGTTTTTCAAATCGGCTCTGCCAGCTTCTCCGTCAGAAAGGAAGTTAGTGTTAACTGCAATTCAAAAATTGTACCTGCAACAGGTGATAGTCAAGGTTCCTCTTCTCCAGCAAGGAAAGGGGTATTACTCAACCCTGTTTGTGGTTCCGAAACCGGACGGTTCGGTCAGACCCATTTTGAATCTGAAATCCCTGAACCTGTACTTGAAAAAGTTCAAGTTCAAGATGGAATCGCTCAGAGCGGTCATTGCCAGCCTGGAGGGGGGGGATTGGATGGTTTCCCTGGACATAAAGGATGCTTACCTTCATGTTCCGATTTTTCTTCCTCACCAGGCGTTCCTGAGATTTGTGGTACAGGACTGTCATTACCAATTTCAGACGTTGCCGTTTGAGCTTTCCACGGACCCGAGAATTTTCACCAAGGTAATGGCGGAAATGATGGTGCTCCTGCGCAAGCAGGGTGTCACAATTATCCCATACTTGGACGATCTCCTCATAAAGGCGAGATCTCGAGAGAAGTTACTGGACAGCGTGTCACTGTCAGTGAGGACGTTGCAACAGCACGGCTGGATTCTCAATATTCCGAAGTCCCAGCTGGTTCCTACAACGCCTCTGACCTTTTTGGGCCTGATTCTGGACACAGAACAGAAAAAGGTTTTTCTTCCGATGGAAAAGGCTCAGGAGCTCATAGCTCTGGTCAGGAACCTATTAAAGCCAAAAAAGGTTTCAGTGCTTCACTGCACCCGTGTCCTGGGGAAGATGGTGGCATCGTACGAGGCCATCCCCTTCGGCAGGTTCCATGCGAGGACTTTTCAATGGGACCTACTGGACAAATGGTCCGGGTCTCATTTACAAATGCATCAAAGGATCACCCTGTCTCCCAGAGCCAGGATATCTCTCCTGTGGTGGCTGCACAGTGCTCACCTCCTGGAAGGCCGCAGGTTCGGCATTCAGGACTGGATCCTGGTGACCACGGACGCAAGCCTCCGAGGTTGGGGAGCAGTCACACAGGGAAGAAATTTCCAAGGACTTTGGTCAAGTCAAGAGACTTGTCTTCACATCAACATCCTGGAACTAAGGGCCATATACAACGCCCTACGTCAAGCGGAGATCTTACTTCGCAATCGACCAGTTCTGATCCAGTCAGACAACATCACCGCAGTAGCTCATGTAAACCGCCAAGGCGGCACAAGGAGCAGAGTGGCAATGGCGGAAGCCACCAGAATTCTTCGCTGGGCGGAGAATCATGTAAGCGCTCTGTCAGCAGTGTTCATTCCGGGAGTGGACAACTGGGAAGCAGACTTCCTCAGCAGACACGATATGCATCCGGGAGAGTGGGGACTTCATCAGGAAGTCTTCGCTCACATTGCAAGTCGGTGGGGACTACCCCAAATAGACATGATGGCATCCCGTCTCAACAAAAAGCTACAAAGGTATTGCGCCAGGTCAAGAGACCCTCAGGCGGTAGCTGTGGACGCCCTAGTGACACCGTGGGTGTTCCAGTCGGTATATGTGTTTCCTCCTCTTCCTCTCATACCCAAGGTGTTGAGGATAATAAGAAAAAGAGGAGTGAGAACAATTCTCATTGTTCCAGATTGACCACGAAGGACCTGGTATCCGGATCTGCAAGAAATGCTCACAGAAGATCCGTGGCCTCTTCCTCTAAGGCAGGACCTGTTACAACAAGGTCCCTGTCTGTTCCAAGACTTACTCGGCTGCGTTTGACGGCATGGCGGTTGAACGCCGGATCCTAGCGGAAAAAGGTATTCCGGATGAGGTCGTTCCTACGCTAATAAAGGCTAGGAAGGACGTGACGTCTAAACATTATCACCGAATATGGCGAAAATATGTTTCTTGGTGTGAGGCCAGGAATGCTCCTATGGAAGAATTCCATCTAGGCCGTTTTCTTCACTTCCTACAAACTGGAGTGAATTTGGGCCTAAAATTAGGCTCCATTAAAGTTCAGATTTCAGCCTTATCCATTTTCTTTCAAAAGGAATTGGCCTCTTTACCTGAAGTACAGACTTTTGTGAAGGGAGTACTGCATATTCAGCCTCCTTTTGTACCTCCGGTGGCGCCTTGGGACCTTAACGTGGTGTTAAGTTTCCTTAAGTCACATTGGTTTGAACCACTTAAAACAGTGGAGTTGAAATATCTCACTTGGAAGGTGGTCATGTTGTTAGCCTTGGCTTCGGCTAGGCGAGTTTCGGAATTGGCGGCTTTATCACATAAAAGCCCCTATCTGGTTTTCCATATGGATAGAGCGGAGTTGCGGACCCGTCCTCAATTCCTACCTAAGGTGGTCTCATCCTTTCATATGAACCAACCTATTGTCGTGCCTGTGGCTACACGTGACTTGGAGGATTCCGAGTCCCTTGATGTGGTCAGGGCTTTGAAAATTTACGTGGCCAGAACGGCTAGGATCAGAAAAACAGAAGCACTGTTTGTCCTGTATGCAGCCAACAAGGTTGGCGGCCCTGCTTCAAAGCAGACTATTGCTCGCTGGATCTGTAACACGATTCAGCAGGCGCATTCTACGGCAAGATTGCTGTTACCGAAATCGGTTAAGGCCCATTCCACTAGGAAGGTGGGCTCGTCTTGGGCGGCTGCCCGAGGGGTCTCGGCACTACAGCTGTGCCGAGCTGCTACTTGGTCGGGGTCAAACACTTTTGCAAAGTTCTATAAGTTTGATACCCTGGCTGAGGAGGACCTCCTGTTTGCTCAATCGGTGCTGCAGAGTCATCCGCACTCTCCCGCCCGTTTTGGAGCTTTGGTATAATCCCCATGGTCCTTACGGAGTCCCAACATCCTCTAGGACGTTAGAGAAAATAAGATTTTACACTTACCGGTAAATCTATTTCTCGTAGTCCGTAGAGGATGCTGGGCGCCCGTCCCAAGTGCGGACTTCTTCTGCAAGACTTGTATATAGTTATTGCTTACATAAGGGTTATATTATAGTTCATCGGTTTGGACCGAGACTATGTTGTTTGTTCATACTGTTAACTGGGTAGTTTATCACAAGTTATACGGTGTGATTGGTGTGGCTGGTATGAATCTTGCCCTTGGATTAACAAAAATCCTTTCCTCGTACTGTCCATCTCCTCTGGGCACAGTTTCTCTAACTGAGGTCTGGAGGAGGGGCATAGAGGGAGGAGCCAGTGCACACCCAGAGTCTAAAGTCTTTCTTAAAGTGCCCATGTCTCCTGCGGAGCCCGTCTATTCCCCATGGTCCTTACGGAGTCCCAGCATCCTCTACGGACTACGAGAAATAGATTTACCGGTAAGTGTAAAATCTTATTTTTTCATGTCGTTGGCTGGTGTTCTATTGAATGCCATGTTCTGTGGCATATTGGAGGTGTGAGCTGGTAAAATGCTCACCGTGGTTTGACAATAAATTCTTTCCTCGAAATGACCGTCTCCCTGGGCACAGTTCCTATATCTGGAATCTGGAGGAGGGGCACAGAGGGAGGAGCCAGTTCACACCCATTCAAAGTCTTAAAGTGTGCCCATGTCTCCTGCAGATCCCGTCTATACCCCATGGTTCTTGGAGCATCCCCAGCATCCCCTACGGACTAAGAGAAAAGGATTTACCGGTAGGTATTAAAATCCTATTTTCGCTTCTGTTACTATGTTAACAGCTCACCCAGAAAATGGGAGTGAAACCCCTCTTTTTCTCCATCACTGCCCGTTGCCTGCCCCCGTTACATTTCTAGGTTTACATAGGATTCGGTTCTCTTACATCCTAGTGGATACTGGGGATCTGTACTTTAGTAACATGGGGTATATAGATCGGGGTCCACTAGAGCCTGGCACTTTAAATACCTTTAGTGTGTGTATATGTGTGTGCTGGCTCCACCCCTCTATGCCCATCCTACCAGACTCAGTTTAGAAAAATGCCCAAGGAGCCGGGTACATTTCTCTGGAGCTCCAGAGAGTTTTCTTTATTTTTTATTTTAGTTATTTATTTTCAGGTAGCTCTGGTTGGCAACCAGTCTACCTGCTTCATGGGACTTAGAGGGGGGACTGAACCAACCTCCTGAGGGTTAATGGTTCATAATCCCAGCTGACAGGACACTGAGCTCCAGAGATGCTGTTCACACACCGTTAGTGTGTGTGCCCACGCCAGCAGCTAGCCGCCACCCTCTAACAGATGCCGAATCAGGTGCGGTGAGTGTTAACGCTGGGGTCCCCGTTAGCGGTTCCCCAGTGCGATTTTGGCGGCATGTCATGGGGTGGACGTGGGCCATGAGCTGCGGTACCCGCCGCGGACTACACTGGCTCAGCGAGCTCATGCTCCACAGGGCTCACTGTCATTAGGCTTTGTGTGTACTGTTTTATGTTAAATCAGCCAGTATAAACATTGGTGGGACCGCGCGCCATTACAGGGGCGGGGCTTCCCGGAGAGCAGGACCAGAGACGGGAAGGCGCCATTTCCTGATGCGGGTCATCAAGGCTGCATGCACTCTGCTCCTCCACGGACCCACGCTGTTACAGACTCTGTACTGGTACCAGGGGGTCATAGCAGGGGCGGAGCACATCAGCGGTAGTGACATGCACTTCTAGAAGGAATACACACTGCTGTGTTTTGTGTGCTGGTCTCCGTTTTCTCTGTGTCACTCCAGGGGCTCTCTAGGGTCTGTGTGGAGGTGTTTTTCCAGTGAGCTGCGCTGTATTACAGTTGTGTACAATATGTCTGTTGACATGGTTATGTGTGCTGCTTGTAACTCTACCCCTACTTCAGTGGGATCCCTCTTGTGGAAAATGCTCCTTATCCCCATAGGGATACAGTTCACAGGCACCTGACTAGCTAGATACTTTTAAAAGCATGATTCAGAATGTAAATTCAGAATTAGCTGCAGCTAAAAAGGAGAGACAGGTGTATGGTCAAAACAGATACCAAAAGGCTTCTCAGCCCTCGCTGTTGGTTTCACATAAACACTCACTGCTTCAGGTGCTCCAGTATGATTCTGATCAGCCTGATGTGGATGATGATGATATGGATGAGGACAGCTCTCCATCCCCCAGGGTGGAGGCCCT